>NC_045175.1:17862449-17864949 GCF_900700415.2 Clupea harengus | reverse complement strand
TCGTCATATTACGTCTCATTGCAATTGTAAGCCTCTAAGCCTCAGGGACCTGCGACAGAATTGTCTTTTTATGTGTATAGTACGGATTATGTATGTAATGTATATTAATATTTGACATTTCATGCCACTCATAACAGCAAAAAACTAAAAATGTCACTTCCTTGACATCAGAGGTCTCCATTGTAACGACTAAAGAGGAGGGCTGATATCTTCAGTCATCTCTAAATGGTCTATCCACAACGCTAATTAGGCAATGTATAAAAATGTATAAAAAGGTAAAATATGAAATATGAATAATAACATAACAAACTTATATGGAACACATATTTCTAATTTGGGTTTTGGAAATGGAAATGAAGTCAATACATGTGAAAAGCACAGCAAAGCTTTGACTTGAGGTCATGTCCAATCAGATCACTGGTTGTATCCATGCAGAGACCAATCACAGAGGTCTTTGTTACACAGTGATACATCATGTGCCTGATGCTGGCTGGTGCCGAACTCCCTTTCAAAGTCATATCTGGCTTGTCTTCCATGGTGCTTTAAAGGAGATTAAAGAAAGAAAGAAAAAAAAAAGATAAAAGACAACCTACCTCTGGCTTATCATTCATATCCTGTCGTAATGCTGATTTGTTTTTGTTTGTTCATCACATCTGTTTATATTTCATTGCATTTCCCTTAAGAACAGCCTCCAACCCTGATGACCTTTGCCCTTTCCCTGTACCTAATTTCCCTCCTCTTCCTCCTCAGGAAGAAGACTCCAGGTTCAGAAATCAAAAGTCCAGCCATGTTTTCTCTTTTCTACTTTTCTTTTCCTTTTGGCTTCCACTCTCCTGCCGAGAGGTTCCAGTCTACAGTTCTTCCTCTCTGGTTGTCCGCATGAACTAATACAGATGGCCACCTCAAATGAAACAGAAGAAAACTTCAGGAACTTTCGGCTTCTGAACCTGGACCGTTCTACAGTTTCCATCCACACTCTGTTGTTCTAAACCCGCTCTCTCAACCCCCATCCTCTCCATCCATGCTCCTCCTAATCCACTTCTCCCCCTCCTCCTCCCTCTCTACCTCCTTTCCTTTCCTCTCCTCATCCATGCTCCTCCTAATCCACTTCTCCCCCTCCTCCTCCCTCTCTACCTCCTTTCCTTTCCTCTCCTCATCCATGCTCCTCCTAATCCACTTCTCCCCCTCCTCCTCCCTCTGTTCCTCCTTTCCTTTCCTCTCCTCATCCATCCATCTCCCACACTACCCCCCCCCCCCCCACCCCTGCACCCCCACCCCAACAGTTTCAACCCAGGCGGTGCTCTCCAGTGGTGCATTGCGTCTTGACTTCCGCGCCTCCAATGTTCCGTCCCTATTCTTCCCATCCCTGTGGCCCCCCTTCTCCTGCCCCCCTCCTATAGTTCGTCACGGGCGGCGCTCTCCAGCGGCGACTGGAGGACGTCGGAGTTCTGCGCCTCCATGCTGAGCTCCTCCTGCTCGCGGGTCTTGTGCGAGCGCTTGCGGTCCCAGTCGGTGCGCAGGCCCTCGTTGTCCCAGACGGTGGACGTCTCCGTGTCGCTCACGTAGCCCGGGTCGCCCGTGTAGTGCGTCGGGTACACCAGCAGCGGCTCGGCAGAGAACGCCCGCAGGTCCCGCCGCTCAAAGTGGGTCATGTAGTCCTTCCTGGATGAAGGGAGAGAGATAGAGAGAGAGGGTGAGGGTGAGAGAGAGAGAGAGAGAGAGAGAGACAGAGAGAGAGAGAGAGAGAGAAATATCTTTGCATAATGGCATCTACTACAGTAATTATAGTGCATGGAGTACGGCATCCAAGAATCAGGCATTTTACAAACAAAACGAGAAAGATAGAGGGATGGAGAGAGAGAGAAAGACAGAGAGAGAGAGAGAAAGCAAAGAGAGAAAAGGGGGATGGGTGGGGACAGAAAAGCTGCAGGTAACTCACACTGGATGTTTGTTGTACATGACGGGCAGAAATTCGTCCACTGGCAGCATCTTGGTCAGGGGTTTCACAGCCAATAGTTTCTTGGCGCCGTTCAATGACATCATGTAGCCCAGGGTCCAATAGGAGTAGTCTGCCTCCACCAGGTTGTGGATGTTGGGCACAGACTTCTCAGAGTGGTCCACCTGCATCCGCTTACGCCCTATGTAACTGTTCACAGGTTTCAGACAGATAGATAAAGATAGATAGATCGATAGACAGAGAGAGAGAGAGACAGAGAGGGAAAGATAGATAGATAGATAGAAAGACAGAGGGAGTATGTGTCAGCATGTAAAACAGAAAAAAACAGGGAAAGATTCAAACGGATCTGTAATTATACCCTAACAGTCCATTGAGACTGTAATTATCAAATTACGCCTCACGATCAGTAATTGCAAACACACCATCGCGTGCACGGGTTTGTAATGCGGTTTTCGAAAGACAACCCTAGGGGGCGCTGCTCTGCTCTGCTCTACTCACATGAGGTCCCACTCCAGGCCTTGGCTCTCCACCTCCTGCATGATG
>NC_045175.1:17839949-17854949 GCF_900700415.2 Clupea harengus | reverse complement strand
ACACAGACACACACAAATAGTTGTTGCATTGTGTAGTGATTAAGGAGTTGATAGAGAATGTTTTAATGCGGGGGTGGGGGGTTAGAGTGACATACCAGGAAGTAGTCGGACCACATGTCACGGGCTGCGTCCAATGCAGCCTGTCGCAGTTTCATCACATGCTCATACCGCAGGTAGGTCCAATGCTTCGGACCCATTTCATCTTCGTAGGCACTAACACACACACACACACACACACACACACACACACACACACACACACACACACAAACACACACGCACAAAACAGAAAACACACAAAAAAATGTAAGCACAACCCGAAAGATGGAAATGCACATGGGTAACATACGTGAGCGATGACGACCGCCGAGGTCGAGGCAAAGACTTTCCTAAGTCCACTAATTTTACCTCGACGACTTATACTACAGTTGCCATATGTGTATTTAGACATGCAGCTATAGCTCACAAATGACACATTCGGTTCCGTCTAAGAAGAAGCCAAGCTGTTTAGTTGACTAGTGATGGTGTCAAGTTCTTAAGTCACGGGCAAGGATAACGTTGAGTCGTTGGCTTGGTTACAGTTTGCTTCATTACACTGTCGTTAAGCCCAAATCCTTAAGCTTGCTACCTGTTTCTGATTCATGCTTGCCAGCTTGCTAGTTCTCCAGATAACATGTTCTTTAAGCACCGAATTCAGTCAGGACCATTCTGCCTCAGGGCCCTGTTCCAGCCCTTCAGAGCTGCTGACTAGCACAGATCTGTACCCATCAGGCATACATAATGGAGCACAGATCTGTACCCAACAGGCATACATAATGGAGCACAGGTCTGTACCTATCAGGCATAAATAATGGAACACAGATCTGTACCCATCAGGCATAAATAATGGAGCACAGGTCTGTACCTATCAGGTATAAATAATGGCTGACAGCTTTGGGGCAAAAACTTCAAAAGAATATTCATTGTCCCAACCTGCAGTGTTAAAATGCACATGGGCTATACCTTCACTCATATGTGTGAGTGTGAGTGTGAGTGTGAGTGTGAGCGTGAGCGTGTGCGTGTGCGTGTGCGTGTGCGTGTGAGTGTGAGTGTGAGTGTGAGTGTGAGTGTGAGTGTGAGCGTGAGCGTGAGCGTGTGCGTGTGCGTGTGGGTGTGCGTGTGAGTGTGAGTGTGAGTGTGAGTGTGAGTGTGAGCGTGAGCGTGAGCGTGTGCGTGTGCGTGTGAGTGTGGGTGTGGGTGTGAGTGCGTGTGAGGGCGTGTGAGGGTGTGAGTGTGAGTGTGAGTGTGGGTGTGAGTGTGAGTGTGAGTGTGAGTGTGCGTGTGCGTGTGAGTGTGAGTGTGAGTGTGCGTGTGCGTGAGCGTGAGCGTGTGCGTGTGCGTGTGCGAGTGTGAGTGTGAGTGTGAGTGTGGGTGTGAGTGTGGGTGCGTGTGAGGGCGTGTGAGGGTGTGAGTGTGAGTGTGAGTGTGGGTGTGAGTGTGTGAGTGTGTGAGTGTGTGAGTGTGTGAGTGTGTGAGTGTGAGTGTGAGTGTGAGTGTGAGTGTGTGAGTGTGTGAGTGTGTGAGTGTGTGCGTGTGAGGGCGTGTGAGGGTGTGAGTGTGAGTGTGAGTGTGGGTGAGGGTGTGAGTGTGAGTGTGAGTGTGAGGGTGAGGGTGTGAGTGTGAGCGTGAGCGTGAGCGTGAGCGTGAGCGTGAGCGTGAGCGTGTGCGTGTGCGTGTGAGGGTGTGCGTGTGCGTGTGCGAGTGCGCGTGCGAGTGTGTGAGTGTGTGAGTGTGTGAGTGTGTGAGTGTGTGAGTGTGTGAGTGTGTGAGTGTGTGAGGGTGTGAGTGTGAGTGTGAGTGTACCTCGGCTCCTCCTGGGTGTGAGGGCGTGTGAGGGTGTGAGTGTGAGTGTGGGTGTGAGTGTGCGTGTGTGTGTGAGTGTGTGGGTGTGAGTGTGAGTGTGTGTGTGAGTGTGTGAGTGTGCGTGTACCTCGGCTCCTCCTGGGGCCTCCACTCCACATAGTGGTAGAGCTTCTGCACCTGGATCAGCCACTCCCTCAGGATCGCCGTGGTGTTGTCAATATTATGGTCTGTTGCCACCCTGCGGACGAGAGCAGAAAGGGGATGATGGGAGGATAAGAGAGGGAGAGAAAAAAGGAAAAGGAAGAATTCTCCTCAGAACAGAAAAACAGTCTGTCCCTCATGGATGTGTGTGTGTGTGTGTGTGTGTGTGTGTGTGTGTGTGTGTGTGTGTGTGTGTGTGTGTATGTGTGTGTGTGTGTGTGTGTGTATCCTGCCTCTCTGTGGGTGGACTAGATGGGTCTTAAATGAAATAGAGGCTTTTAAAAAGTAGCCACTTGGGCAAAGCTAATTAATTACTAAGGGGGGAGAGACGGAGAAAAGGGAACAAGAGTTAGAGACAGAAAGAAAGAAAGAAAGAAAGAAAGAAAGAAAGAAAACACGATATATGATCTCTCTTTTCTTTATTTTCTCTCTGTTTGCACAAGATCTCAAAGGATCACGTAAAACGTCATCTTTGAGCGCTGATTACAGAACGTGTCTCTTAAACATCATGGCGGCCGCTTAAGAAAAACTCTGAGGCCTGTCTTTATGTGCTTGGCAACCGTTGTCGCGGTAGCGCTACTGGGAGGACGCAGGAGTCGGTGGCCTGGGCCAAACCAGCAGCAGACATGCTGGCCAAAGTCCATAGGCCAGAACTCACCACAACACACACACACACATACACACACACAAACACACACACACACACACACACACACACACACACACACAAGAACTCACCACAACACACACACACACACACACACACACACACAAACACACACACACAAACACACACACACAAACACAGAGTGAATGAGAGGGACAGGAGTGTGTATGTGTGTGTATGTGCAACCTCATGTGTGTGTTTTAGACCAGTGCTTGGCCAATACTTATCAGCTTTAACACCAGGACACAGACTCTGGATACCACAAACCAGAAAGTGTGTGTGTGTTTTTGTGTTTGTGTGTTTTTGTGTTTGCTTTCTCACTGGCAGTTTGATAGGCTGTCTTAGGCATGTCAGACTGTGTGTGAGTGAGTGAGTGAGTGAGTGAGTGAGTGAGTGAGTGAGTGAGTGAGTGAGTGAATGAGTGAGTGAGTGAGGGAGGGAGTGAGTGAGTCTGTGTGTGCGTGTGCGTGTGCGTGTGTGTTTGACAGCACATGTTCCAGGAGTGTGTCTTGAGGTGATACTCTTGGTGAATGACAGGACCTTTAGTCGCTCTATGCCATATCACACAGACACACACTCACACACACAAACACACGCGCACACACACACACACTCAAGGTGGATTTACCCGTCAACTGTCAATCACGTCACAATTCCTGTCTCACACACACTGACTCTAGACTCTCCAGTTCTCTCTAAATCACTAAATCACTACTGGTATGGTAGACATGCAGTCCTCTGGCCAGTTCTGGGTGTGTTAGTCGTACAGCCAAATAAAAGTGTTTACATACATAGAGATACACGCAGCAAGTCTGTGTGTGTGTGTGTGTGTGTGTGTGTGCGTCAAAGACTGTGTGTGTGTATATTCTTGGTGTTAAGCTGCATGGGCTCTGGTCCGAGCACCTACAACACTCACACCCGCACACACATGCGTGCACACACACACACACACACACACACAAAAAAACACACACACTCCGTCTAGAGCTCCAACATTCTTTTGCCCTGTGTGTTGTCTCTGTGTCCATTGTGTGCTAATATAACACACAGAAGGACAAAAGAGTGCAAGTCCTTACAGATCCCCTCTCTGTGCCCCCCCCCCTCCACACACACACACACACAGACACACACACACACACAGACACACACACACACACACACACGCCCTCACCCTCTTATCTCCTCCACAGTGAGGAGGGACGGTTTAGTCTTCCTGCACATTTTGTTCCTCTCTCTCTCTCTCCCCCTGTCAGTCTCTCTCTCACTCCACCTCTGTCCCTCTCTCTCTCTCTACCCCGTCTCCCTCTCTCTCTCTCACCCCCTGTCTCCCTCTCTCTCTCTCTACCCCCTGTCTCCCTCTCTCTCTCTCACCCCCTGTCTCCCTCTCTCTCTCTCTCCCCCTCTCCCTCTCTCTCTCTCTACCCCCTGTCTCCCTCTCTCTCTCTCACCCCCTGTCTCCCTCTCTCTCTCTCTACCCCCTGTCTCCCTCTCTCTCTCTCACCCCCTGTCTCCCTCTCTCTCTCTCTACCCCCTGTCTCCCTCTCTCTCTCTCACCCCCTGTCTCCCTCTCTCTCCCTCTCTCTTTCTCTCTCTATTTCTCTCTCTCTCTCCCTCTCTCTCTCTCTCTCTCTCACCCCCTGTCTCCCTCTCTCTCTCTCTCTCTCTCTCTCTCTCTCTCTCTCCCCCTCTCTCTCTCCCCCTCTCTCTCTCTCTCTCTCTCTCTCTCTCTAATCCTCTCTTCAATAGGTTGTCTGTTCATTGCTCCATCATTTGTCATCTTTAGGGTCTGAGTAGACAGCAAGGGGACATGGACACACACTCGCTCAGCAACTCACTCTCCCTCTCTCACAAACACACACACACACGCTCTCACTCACTCACTCTCTCTCTCTCATACACACACAATCTCTGTCTCTCTCCTCTTTTTTTTCCCTCTCCCCTCTCTCTCTCTCTCTCTCTTGATATATATAGACATATATCTCTGACCTCAGACACAACCCAAACACACACACACACACTCACACACACACACAGAAATGGTAAATCGAACCAAGTTTACAGGTCTACGACAGTGTGATGGCTAAATGAACAGGAAATGATGATCATATGATCATATAAAACTATTTTAAGAAACGCAGAAAGCATACGATTGTTGATAAACATGTCCTAGTGATTGAAGGAATTCAGACTGACATCATTACAACCTAAAAAGATTTCCGTATCAGACAACAAATCTGAAAACATCCATGCTTGACATTGAATCACAGACAGCCAGACATCAAACTATTTTGAAACTCCTCAATCTCATTTTTTCCTTTTTTTTTAAGCCTCTGGTTTTGACTGGGTTTTTTTTTATCGCATTCCTCCAAGATATCAGTGATATATGTCTATGTCAAGTCTCTCCAGACACACACCCACTCTCTCTCTCTATCTCTCTTTCTCTCTCTCTGTCAGTGATATCTGTGTCACGTCTCTCCAGACACACCCCCACTCTCTCTCTCTCTCACCCTCCCCTCTCTCTGTCAGTGATGTCTATATCAAGTCTTTCCAGATACCACCCCCCCGACTCTCTCTCTCTCTCTCTCTCTCTCTCTTTCTCTCTCTGTCAGTGATATCTGTGTCATATCTCTCCACACACACCCCCACTCTTCAGCAGGTGAAAGCCGACGGTTCTTAAAGAATCATCTGTGCACATCTCTACACGTTTTTAAAGAACCTTCTCTTTGGGATGTTGAAAACATAAAACCTATGCCTTTAAATGTATATCCAGGTCTAAAAGTTTTTAACCTTTTTAACTCAATATCAAAAATCCAGTCCGGTTCCAATCACACTGTGGTTCTGATGTGATTCTGACTCTTGGCTCTGTCTGGTGAGGGGCGTATGGATTAGCACCAACCCAGACGGATGGCACTGGCCCCGCTGCTGCTGGAGGAGGAGGGGCTGCTAGTGGAGGAGGAGGAGGAGGAGGAGGAGGTGCTGGTGGAGGAGGTGCTGGTGGAGGAGGTGCTGGTGGAGGAGGAGGAGGAGGAGGAGGAGGTGCTGATGATGGTGGAGGAGGAGGAGGAGGAGGAGGTGCTGATGATGGTGGAGGAGGAGGAGGAGGTGCTGATGATGGTGGAGGAGGAGGAGGAGGAGGAGGAGGAGGTGCTGATGATGGAGGAGGAGGAGGAGGAGGAGGAGGAGGAGGAGGAGGAGATGCTGGTGGTGGAGGAGGTGCTGATGATGATGGAGGAGGTGCTGATGATGGAGGAGGAGGAGGAGGAGCTGCTGGTGGTGGAGGAAGAGGAGGAGCTGCTGGTGATGGAGGAGGTGCTGATGATGGAGGAGGTGCTGCTGATGGAGGAGGAGGAGGAGGAGCTGCTGGTGGTGGAGGAGCTGGCCCTAATGACAAACCCTCATATGCTTTTTGGAGCCACCAGCACCGCCAGAGACCCAGACCTTTTTCTGTTGTGGTCCTGTCCCTGGCTCTGCGGTGGCTGTGGTAAGACTGGGTACGACTGGGTTGCGTAGGGCAGGGCGGTGGTTTGGGGCTGGGCTGAGCAGGGTCTTACTGAGGTGGATCAAAGTGTCGGGCTGTGGAAGACGGCAGATAAGTCTGCCCACAAGAGACACAGACAAGGGCTCTATTCACGTTCATGAGAGAGAGAGACGAGAGAGAGAGAGAGAGAGAGAGAGAGAGAGAGAGAGAGAGAAAGAGAGAGAGAGAGAGACGAGAAGAGACTGAGAGATGAAGAGATAATAAAGAAATGGAGCACTTCTTCAGATCAAACATGTTTTCTGTGAGGGAAGATTATGGGGAGGATGAGGGCTACAGCATGAACTGTGTGTGTGTTTATTATGTGTGTGTGTGTTTATTATGTGTGTGTGTGTGTTTATTGTGTGTGTGTGCGTGTGTGTGAGAGAGAGAGACAGAGAAAGAGAGAGAGAGAGAGAGAGAGAAAGAAAGGGGTCTGACTCAATATATTTTATGGGGGTTGTGATATAAGTATTTGTGGTGTGTGTGTGTGTGTGCGTGTGTGTGTGCATGTGTGTGTGTGTGTGTGTTTATTGTGTGTGTGTGTGTTTATTGTGTGTGTGTGTGTGTGTGTGTGAGATAGAGAGAGAGAGAGAGAGAGAGAGTGTGTATGTATGTGTAATAAAGAGTTTAGGTCTTGGTCACTTTTGTGGTTCTTAATCACGAATCCTTCGTAGAGTGCGGTATTTAAGCTAAGATATAGCCCTAGATAAACAAGCCAAAAAATCTACAGACGTACTTACGCATGCGTTGCAAATGACCAAACGCTGATATTTATACAGCACTATAATACCAGGCTTAGCCATTCTTGAAGTGGCCATTTGTCTGCTCTTAGCTATATTTCTTTTGCAATCAAGGCCCTGCTATAGTAGCATTATGCAAACACTACAGCCCAATTTGGGTGAAGAGTAGGCCTACAGAACTTCTAATGGTCAATAGTCAATGGTCTTACTAAAACCGTAGGCTTAGCATTATGGGTGTGAACACAAATGCTTACCGGCTCCCTGTCTTAAGTAGAATTGATTTCAAAGAACTCCTACTAAAATACAAAGCTCTAAATGGCCTAGCTCCAAATTACTTCACAGAATTAATTGCCCCCAATGCCCACCGAGACCCCTTAATTGCCCCCTACTGCCCCCCAAGGCCACTTCGTTCCCAGAGTGCAGGTCTTCTTGTATTTTCAAGAGCATCAAAAAGCACAATAGGCCTTTTGCTAACGAGCGCCCCTCCTGTGGAATAATCTTCCTATCTCCATCCGAGAAGCGGACTCCCTTTCCATCTTCAAGTCTAGACTAAAGACACTCATCCTTCCTCCTTCAGTTAGGAACAATGCATCAAGACCTGGCACCATCAGAGTATACTTCTAATACACCATGCAGGGCAGCCTCTCCCTCTCTCCCTCTGTATCTCTCCCTCTCTCCCTCCTTCTCTCTCCCTCCCTCTCTCTCCCTCTCTCTCTCTTCCTCTCGCTCTCTCTTCCTCTCTCTCTCTCTCTCTCTCTACCTCCCTCCCTCCCTCCCTCCCTCTCTCTCTCTCTCCCTCTCTCTCTCTCTCCCTCTCTCTTCCTCTCTCTCTCTCTCTCCCTCTTCTTCTCTCTCTATATATCATTTTGTGCGATGATGTCATTGATACTGATGAAGTGGCCATATCACTTCTCACCCTTTTTGGGTGACCAGGGCTCGTATCCCAGTTTCTTCCCGCATCCTAATCCGGGTTTGTAATCCCGGGGGGCTCTCCCGCCCCCAGACCCAACCCCTTCCCTTTCCCTAACCCAAGCTCATATACAACCCCTTCCCTTTCCCTAACCCAAGCTCATATACAACCCCTTCCCTTTCCCTAACCTGAGCTCATATCCAAGTCCTGCCATTCCTTAACCTGACCTCATATACAACTCCTTCCCTTTCCCTAACCCGAATTTGTACTCCTGAGGCGCGGTTACCTCACAAATATATATACCTATATAGCCTATATACCCATAATATGAATGAATGCCAACACATACATAGTCTTCTGCTTCATAACTCTGCTTATCCTTGTAGTAGTAACATTATGAGCACACTGCATACCCACTAAGCTGTTCTACAACCAATACTTTGAACACTGGCTCGCTCCATTATTGTCCACTATCAATCTTGCATATCATGTATGTGCCATATTGTAATCGTGTATGTACCACATGTATGCTAATATGTTATTTGTATGACGTGTGAAGGAATTCAGCTGCTTCTCTCCTCACTTCCCTTCCTTACTACCCCCCCCCCCCCCCCCCACCCCCTCACTTTTTCCGACCACAAGCAGATGGGGTTCCGCTCAAGGCTTCTTCCTGTTACAAGGGAGGTTTTTTCCCCCTTGCCACCATCCCCTTAATGCTCTTGGGGGTTCAGGCTTCGGGCTCTGTAAGATGCCTTGAGACAATTTCAGTCATACAAATGAACTTGAATTAAGTGACTGTGTGCTGACGGGAAATCCCCCTCTGTGTGTTTGCTTCCATCACTGATAAATATTTGCACAAACCATGTTAATGCTTTCACCAAACACGGTGAAATCTGCAGTAAAGGGACAGAGAACTCGATGTTCAAGCACACCAGAGAACCGGGTAATGGAACCTTTATGACCCTCACTGTCCGAGACTGTCATTAACTATTTGCTACGACTTATTTCTTACCAAAATGCTGCAACTAGTCTCGAGAACATCAAGGAGCCATGTCACCTCGAAGAATCTGACCCTAAACGGCCCGTCTCTCCTCAGCTGATGACGTGTCATAATGTTTATTACGGGGGTGTGTAGGGGGACTGGACCGGCAAGGACATCCACCGTGCAGCCCCGGTGCCCCCAGAATAGGGCCCTGCTACTCCCTAGACGTGTTCAGAATTAGCCTAGGTATTCGGAGAGGAGTTGGAATCTTCTCCCCCTACGGCGACGGCGGCGGATTAGGCCAGTGTGTGTGTGTGTGTGTGTGTGTGTTTGAGAGAGAGAGATAGAGAGACAGACAGAGATAGAGCAAGAGAAAGTGTCCGCAGACATACACACACACAAGCTTTAGTGCGACGGCATGCTTTAGTGCGACGGCAGGTCTCTCATCCATCCGCACAAACACGCTTCTATACTTCCCGTGGCCGAAAATGATTGTGTCCATTACTGGCAGCGTCAACCGCTCAAATTGAATCATATCTTTCGCTAAATACAGGCCGGCCCGAAGGTTTAAAAAAAAAAAAAAAAGTAACTGGCGAGAGGGAGGGAAGGGAAAATGAGGGAAGAGAAAAGGGAGGGGAAGGGGATATGAAGGCTCTGACTGTATAGAATTTGGACACGTCTCAGCTAGCTCGTTTGCTCGGAACGGATGACGGGACAAGGTTGGAACCAAAGATGGGCACCTCGGTCCAACACTGGTTGTTCCTCGCTCTTGGTTTATTGTAGCGTAGGCCAACGCGTAAACGTGATCTTATATATTCCCATCAAATAGCCTTCACCAAAATGATAAGCTACAGTTGAATGTACACACAGTTGAAGATTTCACCAAATAAAGCATATGACGATACTTTGAAGGCTGACTGAGATCAAATAGCCCACGACTGCTGAACAGTGCACTACTGTTTTGTCAACAATACCATGCGTATTGAACTTATCTTGCACTGCTTGCACTCGCACAGATAACAACACATAGTTTGGCATGGCTATGCAACCTAGTGATAGCTGATGTTATGGTTACATGTGGTAGCCTAGTAAAATACAGTTGACCTTTAGTCTTAACAGGAACTCACGCAGAATGACCAGACAGAAGTTTAGGCAAAGAGACCACATATTAGCCTTTGAAGGCCTACTCACCAAACGGCAATGCGATCCTTTGGGTAGTTCAGGCGGTCGATAGCTCCAAGGAAATAAGGCAAGGAGTGCGCTGAATTGCGGCACACCAGAGCGACCAGGACCCGGGGAGCGAGCAGGGGGGATTCGGGACTCCAGCGCTCCTCCGTGAAGTATCCACGGGCCGGCCCGGGAACCAGAAGCGTCAGCAGCGTAGAGAGCAGTAAAGTCGCCCGGTGCATGTCAGGAGATGAGCCCAAGAGAAGTCAGCTCAGATGCGGAAGAAATATATTGCCACAACACTGGCGAAAGAAGAGCGCCGCGAAAGCCTACGCGACTGGGGAACCCTCGTCAATTTATTGCCAACCGACACTTAATGCCAGACCACAGCAAGCTATTAAAGGAGAGACACCCTGTTTATCGCATCTGGAAACTCTTCCCTCGGCTTTCCACACAATGGCAATTTAACGCCCTTAAGTCATACATTTGGGAGTGAACTAAAATAGAAATGTCAAGTGCAAGCCGTCACAAATCAGTGTGGAAGAGTTGGAAGCGGGCAGATAAACTTCTCCAACCGCTCATCTTAAACTGTGCACTTTTCCTTTAAGACCAACGTCTGGTTAGAATATACCAGAAATCTCAGTGGGCGTGCCTAGTAGGCTAGTGTAGGTTATTACAAGTATACTTGTGTTTGAGGAAATCCGTCATTAGTCACAAATGTTTCAATGTTGCACAGACACAGGTATACAAACGAGATGGCCTAGTCTACACAGCAAAACAAAATGACCAAAAAGGATAGTTCATCACTCATTGGCTAGTAATAAGACAGTGATGTTATTCACCACACGTGTTTTTCGCCAACAGCTTCAATAATTTCCGCACTGAAATAGGATTCGCACTAAACGTACATATTCAGAATGTATCACTTTAGTCAGTCGTTTAGAATGACGAACAGTTCAGAGTCTTCAGTCGAGACTGCAACACACAGTAGTTAGACCTTGGTGTGTTGTGTAGGACACTGCCCCCGCGTGGAGTGTCAACCGAGGATCATATTAATGCTTATCTGAAAACATTTAGGCTACATTTGTTCATTTAACAGACGACAGACAGTAGGCTACGGTGCAAAGATACATTAGTTTGTGTTCTTCCTGGGTGAACATAGGCCTAATGTGCGTTGACAGCATTAGTTCGGATCATGATGGTCACAATCAAAGACCACATTCAGCTTCGTCCAAATATCTCTTGCAGGCTAGTGTAAGGGAACCAATAGTGTGATGTTGAATTACTGAGTGGACCCCCCCCCCCCCCCCCCCCCCCCCTTTACCTTGTCTAGTGTGGTCCTGTTTTTGACATTGCTTTAGCAGCATACAAGTCAACACCCATCCAACCCTTCTTCATGGAGATAGAGAGGCAGAACTCATGACCAAACTCTAAGCATTCAGATCTGTCTTCCTCTTAATTCAGTCTGTCTCTCTCTCTCTCTGATACAGCTGTACAGCTCCCCCCCCCCTCCCATCACCACCACCACCACACACTCACACACAAACACACGCACGCGCACACACACACACACACACACACACACACACACACACACACACACACACACACACACACACACACACATGCACACACACACACACACACACACACACTCACTCACACACGCTCACTTATCATCCAAACATCTGCAATGTCGGAAAATACATTAGACTAAAGTGACACACACCGACAGCCACATTGGGTCAAACTGGGTCCAGCTGTGTGTGTGGGCCGTGTCGATGAGGTTGTGATGTCTAAAAGAGGTATAAAAAAAAGGGGATGTAATTTGTTTTATTCAGCTTGTGTTTAACACTTAGCATAAACAACATTTCCCCACATCTGCTGATACAGTATACACTTTTCTGTCGTTCGCTCTAAGATTCTGTAAAACACACAACCTTGTTGACAGGGAGGTAGAAGTGCCTTGGCCATCACAGTAGCCATTAGCCAGCAGAAGATAAGTTTAGGAACACAGATGTGTATGAGACAGGTCTGACGGAAGGAAGGGTTGAGTGTGAGCGTTCCTGCATGTGTGTGTGTGTGAGAGTGGGAGAGAGTGAGAGAGAGAGTGAGGGTGAGAGAGAGTGAGAGAGGGAGAGAGAGAGAGAGAGTGATAGACACAGTGAGGGTGAGAGCAAGAGTGAGAGAGAAGATTTAGAATACAGATGCGTACACTACTGTTCAAAAGTTTGGGGTCACTTAGAAATGTCCTTGTTTTCCATGGAAAGCTAAATTTGAAAGACAGGAGCATTATTTCAACTTTTTTTATCATTATTGCTAACCTTGTCAATGACCGTAGCTATTCACTATTCATTTAAATATGTTTCTTATCCAAAGTCATTTAATGGAAAACAAGGACATTTCTAAGTAACTTTTGAACAGTAGGGTATGTTTGGACGTGATGCAAGGAGAAGTACATAGGAAAAGATAGAAAGAAAGAGTGAGAGAAAGAGAAGAGAGAAAGAGGGAGAAAGAAAGAGAGAAAGAGAAGAGAGAAAAACAGAGAAGGAAGGGGCCTGCTGATAACGTAATGCACAGTGAGTGCTCCAATGTAAATGTTTATGTGTGCAATCAACTTTTTATAAGGACACAGAATCCTTCCGAAGAGGCTTTGGAGCAACCCTGCACCCTCCTGGGCTCATCCGTGTCTGGAGCAACCACACACCCTCCTGGGCTCATCCGTGTCTGGAGCAACCACACACCCTCCTGGGCTCATCCGTGTCTGGAGCAACCACACACCCTCCTGGGCTCATCCGTGTCTGGAGCAACCACACACCCTCCTGGGCTCATCCGTGTCTGGAGCAACCACACACCCTCCTGGGCTCATCCGTGTCTGGAGCAACCACACACCCTCTTGGGCTCATCCGTGTCTCATAAGCATTGGAGCAACCACACACCCTCCTTGGCTCATCAGCATTGGAGCAACCACACACCCTCCTTGGCTCATCAGCATTGGAGCAACCACACACCCTCCTGGGCTCAATAGCATTGGAGCAACCACACACCCTCCTGGGCTCATTAGCATTGGATCAACCACACACCCTCCTGGGCTCATTAGCATTGGAGCAACCACACACCCTCCTGGACTCATCCGTGTCTCATTAGCGTGGTCATTTTAATGAATTTGGCTTTTTTCCCCTCCAAAACAAGTTACAAATTGCTTTACGACTTACAGCGATCTCACTGCCTGAGCATTTACATTAACACCCCCACTATGACATTTGAAACAGGTCCTCGTGTATGACTGCTGTTTACCGTCACATTCTGCCTTGTCTGTCCATACACTACAAATTCAACGTACACATTTGATAAAAGTAACAGGTCCTCGTGTATGACTGCTGTTTACCGTCACATTCTGCCTCGTCTGTCCATACACTACAAATTCAACGTACACATTTGATAAAAGTAACAGGTCCTTGTGTATGACTGCTATCCGTTTCTGCCTTGTCTGTCCATACACTACAAATTCAACGTACACATTTGAAAGAAAGTAACAGGTCCTTGTGTATAACTGCCGTCTGCTGTCTCATTCTGCTTCGTCTGTCCATACACTACAAATTCAGCGTACATTTAAAAGAAAGTAACAGGTCCTTGTGTATGACTGCTGTCTGCTGTTTCATTCTGCCATGTCTGTCCATACACAACAAATTCAACACAGGCAGTCATACATATATCTTCTACAACAGGAACAAACTACCTTCTCCCAAGGAATCAGGTGGAGAAACTGCCTTGGTGGGCATAGGATGAGAAGTATGCATAAAATACACAGTATAGATAATTTTTTATTACTCCCATTAATCATGAATACAAAAGAAAGCCATATAACTTATAAAGTACTCTGCGTAAATAAACAAGACGTTTTTCTTTTCATTGTGTGCTCAATGTAACAGTTCAGACAGTGAGGAGTGGAATACACAGAAACAACACTGCATTTAAAACAAAACAAAATACATTTTAAGAGAAGACATTCCAAGCAATCCGTGTCTGTCGTGATTGTATTTCAGAGTAAAAAAAGAAGGAGAAATCACAGCAATCAGTAGCAGTCCTTATCACCCCCCAACATAACAGTACAAAATATACATGTAACTTAGCTTTGCTTAATCTAATATCCTGTAGTCTGGTCATTTATTTGTCCGAGTCCCATAATCATGGATTATTATCCCATATTATTGTCCCATAATCATACAAAAAAAAGAATAAAAAAAAGAATCAAAGTTGTGAGATCATAGCCTTTTTGAAAAGCGCAGCTGGGTCCTGTGCATTCATAAACCAATCACAGTTGTGCATTCGTTCAGTCCCGCCCATTGGATTAGTTAAACCAATCACAGTTCTTGGGCCTCGTCTTTCTGTGAAATCGTAATCATTTCACCGGCCTTCAGTTTGATGCATTCCGGAACACACTTCATTCTGCAGCTCACAAAGAGGCAATCGGCAGGGAGAATCTTCATTTCCTCGCAGTGTCATAGTTAGCCACAAACCAATCACAGGTCTCTTTGATGGCTGTGAGAGAGAGAGGGAGAAAGAAAGAAAGAGAGAAAGATTGACTGTCAATAGAAAGTACAAAAATCCACTAATAATAATCAAATGTGAAGTGTTTTTTTTCCTGAATGAGATTTGTTTGACTCTGAGAAGTAATAAAACATTTTATTTAGCTACAGCCATCATTTTGTAGAGCTGTTCTAAATTGAAATCAATCATCGCTAAAAACAAACTAAACAAAACAAAAAGCAACATCTGATGCAGGTCTGTTTCTTAGTAACATACATGCAGAGAATGTGTTACTGTTACCGAACACAAAGCCATTTTGATGAGAATATGTTCTGGGCATTAAGCCAGTCGATATGAAAGCTGTTCCTAGCCACAGAAAATCCAAGGACACAGACTCTCCCTAGATTCTGCTACTTACTTTTGTACTTCCCTGATCACTATGCT
>NC_045175.1:17732449-17837449 GCF_900700415.2 Clupea harengus | reverse complement strand
CATCCGTCATAACATATTAATGTCTATAAGATGATGGTCAAGTGTTACCTAAAGCTACGCAGGATGTCTTTGCTAATGTTGTTATCTCTTTATACTCTGAAGTAGTACTAGAGAGGGGCCATGATACACTTCTGTATCCCTCTCCCTGCCCCCCCTCACTCTTCTTCCCTCTCCCTCTCCCTCTCTCTCTCTCTCTCTCTCTTGCTTCTCTCTCTCTTGCTTCTCTCTCTCTTGCTTCTCTCTCCTACCTCTCCCACTCCCACTCCCTTCTCTCTATCTCTCCCTCTCTATTCTCTTTCTTTCTCTTCTGCCTCCTTTTCTGTCCGTCGCTCACACAGTCAGAAGCCAACAAAAGGAAAAGGAGACATCACCACACAGAAAACTGTTTAGCAGATGATTTGTGGAGTGCAATATTTTCTGGCAATTAATCAATTAAATTGTTTAGCCTGAAATCTGAAGAAAAAGAAAGAAAGAAAAAATATATATATTTGTCACCAATACAATGTGTAGAAAAGAATTGCAGGTTGGTGGAAGAAAGTGGTCTTGGGGGATGACTGACTGGGTCCAAGCACACCGTTGTCTGAACTACAAGCCCCAGAAGGCAGAGGGGCTCATCTGAACTACAATGCCCAGGGTTCATTTGAGAGGCCCAAATGTGTAAGACTGTCAGATGTATCTGTACCTGAGAGGATGATGGGCTCCACCTCGTCGTACTCCCTCAGCACCCACAGGAAGAGCCGTGCCAGATCCAGCGAGTAGATGAACTGCCGCCGTGGCTTACCAGACCCCCACACCGTCAGAGGGGTGCCTTCCTCTGAGAGAGAGAGAGAGAGAGAGAGAGAGAGAGAGAGAGAGAGACAGACAGACATCATGATTAGGCCACAATCTAATACCTGAGATGGGTCCACAGTCGTGTCCATCTTTATCTGCGTGTCGTGTGCTTAAAGTAGCATTAAGGCGTATGCTCCTTCTCGCCCACTGCATTCACACAAGGAACATCCCTTCACACAAGGCAATCGCAGACTAGACTGTTCTCGTTTGTGGTTCCTCAATGGTAGAATTGAAATCAGAGTGGGTGTCCCCTCTCTTAGACTGGGTACAGAAAACCAAAGGTTTTTTTGAGCCAAAACACTGAACGGACAGCTAGAGGACCATGAGGACCTATGAATCTCACGAGACCATGAGGATTCACTGAATCGGACAAAAAGCACCTGGGATTAGAATCGAAGACTGCATCTTTAACGTTGGCATGCTAACACGCACAAAGCTACTAGTTTGTCTTACTCTGAGCAATGTAAGCCTTGTGTGGTTGGACAAATACTAATGCTAGCAAGCTAACACACAGTAAGATACTTACTAGTATGTCTTACTCTAACAGATGTAAGCCTTGTGTGGTTGGACAAATACTAATGCTAGCAAGCTAACACACAGTAAGATACTTACTAGTATGTCTTACTCTGACAGATGTAAGCCTTGTGTGGTTGGAGAAATACTAAATGCTAGCATGCTAACACGCAGTAAGCTACTAGTATGTCTTACTCTGAGCCGTGTACGCCTTGTGTGGTTGGACAAATACTAATGCTAGCATGCTAACACGCAGTAAGCTACTAGTATGTCTTACTCTGAGCCGTGTACGCCTTGTGTGGTTGGACAAATACTAATGCTAGCGAACTAACACGCAGTAAGCTACTAGTATGTCTTACTCTGAGCCGTGTACGCCTTGTGTGGTTGGACAAATACTAAATGCTAGCATGCTAACACGCAGTAAGCTACTAGTATGTCTTACTCTGAGCCGTGTACGCCTTGTGTGGTTGGAGAAATACTAATGCTAGCATGCTAACACACAGTAAGCTACTAGTATGTCTTACTCTGAGCCGTGTACGCCTTGTGTGGTTGGACAAATACTAATGCTAGCGAACTAACACGCAGTAAGCTACTAGTATGTCTTACTCTGAGCCGTGTACGCCTTGTGTGGTTGGACAAATACTAATGCTAGCATGCTAACACGCAGTAAGCTACTAGTATGTCTTACTCTGAGCCGTGTACGCCTTGTGTGGTTGGACAAATACTAATGCTAGCGAACTAACACACAGTAAGATACTTACTAGTATGTCTTACTCTGAGCAATGTAAGCCTTGTGTGGTTGGACAAATACTAATGCTAGCATGCTAACACGCAGTAAGCTACTAGTATGTCTTACTCTGAGCCGTGTACGCCTTGTGTGGTTGGACAAATACTAATGCTAGCGAACTAACACGCAGTAAGCTACTAGTATGTCTTACTCTGAGCCGTTTACGCCTTGTGTGGTTGGACAAATACTAATGCTAGCGAACTAACACGCAGTAAGCTACTAGTATGTCTTACTCTGAGCCGTGTACGCCTTGTGTGGTTGGACAAATACTAATGCTAGCGAACTAACACGCAGTAAGCTACTAGTATGTCTTACTCTGAGCCGTGTACGCCTTGTGTGGTTGGACAAATACTAATGCTAGCGTGCTAACACGCAGTAAGCTACTAGTATGTCTTACTCTGAGCCGTGTACGCCTTGTGTGGTTGGACAAATACTAATGCTAGCATGCTAACACGCAGTAAGCTACTAGTATGTCTTACTCTGAGCCGTGTACGCCTTGTGTGGTTGGACAAATACTAATGCTAGCGAACTAACACGCAGTAAGCTACTAGTATGTCTTACTCTGAGCCGTGTACGCCTTGTGTGGTTGGAGAAATACTAATGCTAGCATGCTAACACGCAGTAAGCTACTAGTATGTCTTACTCTGAGCAATGTAAGCCTTGTGTGGTTGGAGAAATACTAATGCTAGCGAACTAACACGCAGTAAGCTACTAGTATGTCTTACTCTGAGCCGTGTACGCCTTGTGTGGTTGGAGAAATACTAATGCTAGCAAGCTAACACACAGTAAGATACTTACTAGTATGTCTTACTCTGAGCCGTGTACGCCTTGTGTGGTTGGACAAATACTAATGCTAGCGAACTAACACGCAGTAAGCTACTAGTATGTCTTACTCTGAGCCGTGTACGCCTTGTGTGGTTGGAGAAATACTAATGCTAGCATGCTAACACGCAGTAAGCTACTAGTATGTCTTACTCTGAGCCGTGTAGGCCTTGTGTGGTTGGACAAATACTAATGCTAGCGAACTAACACGCAGTAAGCTACTAGTATGTCTTACTCTGAGCCGTGTACGCCTTGTGTATGAGTCCGGGGAGCACGTGACCATCCTCAATGTTGAAGTTGTCGTGGGGCCCAAACACATTAGTGGGGATGGCGGCTGTGTACCGCCGGCCATGCTGCTGAAAATAGCCCCTGTAAAACAAACAGTCAAAATAAGGAATTCACCAAAACACACACACACACACACACACGCACACACAAACGGACATACAAACACACGCACGCACACACACACACACACAAACGGACACGCACACACACACAAACGGACATACAAACACACACACACAAACGGACATACAAACACGCACACACAAACGAACACACACACACACACACACACCACACACCACACAAAAGCTGACCTGTTTTGGACATCAATCATTCGCTTTGCGTACGAGTAGCCAAAGTTGGAGTCGTGAGGAGGACCATTATGGATCTGAGGGCAAAACAGACAAACCCAAGAGAAAAGAAGGGGGGAAAAAATATTTAGATTCATAAATGCATATAAATGTTCTATTGAGACATAGATTCCTTGAAAAAAACATTAAAGTACATTAATATGAAGCACTGTGGTATATGTCTGAGGAGATGGTTGTGTAACACACTACATACCATGGTTTCGTTGATGGGGTAGCTGGTTTTGTCTGGAAAGATGCAGGTGGAGAGGCAGGAAATGACCTTCACCACTCCAACGTCATGAGCGGCCTGAAGGACGTTATCGTTGATGAAGACATTACACCTCTGTAACACAAACACAGGATCTTAAGTGACAAAGTTTTATTGCCAGGTTATATTATAACAATTTCTGGGGTTGAAATGACACATTAGCCAAATCAGACATACTTGTAGGTTGCTCTGAGCAGTATTATGACACCATTTTAAGTATTGAGTAATGAGTTGAGATCAATATGCACACACACACACAGACACACACACACACACACACACACACACACACACACACACGCGCACACACACACAATACTTCTACTGGTCACTCTGATTACCCAGAAGTCAAGGTTGAGTTTCATGTTCCGGAACAGTCCGCCCACCATGGCTGCCAGGTGGATGACGTGGGTTGGGCGGAGCTTCTGGAAGATGGCCTTGGTGGCTTCAGGGTCCCTGCAACCAATCACAGAAGAGCAGGTCACAAAACCCCACGGATGGCTTGAGGACACAATCTTGAAGTGAAAAGGAATGTTACGGCTGTACGCGTTTCCTGCGCTTTCTTTGGTTGTGCGCTTTCCTCTCCCCTCTGCCCAGGTGTGAGATACCTGATTAGTGATCTACGAGGTGCACCTGGCCCACGGGAAGTAGCAGGAGGAGGAGGAGAGGCCTCTGTCTGTCTGTCTGTCTGTCTGTCTGTCTGTCTGTCTGTCTGTCTGTCTGTCTGTCTGTCTGTCTGTCTGTCTGTCTGTCTGTCTGTCTGTCTTAAGAGTCTTGTTGATTATCTCTGGTCTTAATTTAGTATCTTAGCTGCTGCCTGTGTGTATGCTCATAAATCCCATGGCTTGTTGATTATCTCTGGTGTTAATTTAGTATCTTAGCTGGTTATGTGTTGCCTGTGTGTATGCTCATAAATCCCATGGCTTGTTGATTATCTCTGGTGTTAATTTAGTATCTTAGCTGGTTATGTGCTGCCTGTGTGTATGCTCATAAATCCCATGGCTTGTTGATTATCTCTGGTGTTAATTTAGTATCTTAGCTGGTTATGTGCTGCCTGTGTGTATGCTAATAAATCCCATGGCTTGGGCATGTTTCCAAGGGTTTTTTTGTGGTTACTTTGGGTCAAAGATGGTGTGAAGTGGAGTTTAGTAAAGGGATAACTGCATTATTAGCCTGAGGTTTAAGCCTATGTGTTCTGATGTGGGGGCAAGATATGTTGCTATGAACAGCTATGCTCCAATGTCAAGTGTGTGTGTGTGTGTGTGTGTGTGTGTGTATGTACAGTACCAGTCAAAAGTTTCGACACACCTTCTCATTTTTTGAGAAGTTTTTTCTTTACTTTTTGTATTTTCTAGATGGTAGATAACACTTTTTTTGTTTAGTACATCATTCCATATGTGTTCTTTCGTAGTTTAAATGTATTCAGTATTAATCTACAATGTAGAAAATAATAAAAGTAAAGAAAACACTTCTCAAAAAAAATAAAGGTGTGTCCAAACTTTTGTCTGGTACTGTATGTGTGTGCGAGTGTGTGTGTGTGTGTGTGTGTGTGTGTGCATGTATGTGTGGTCATATGAACATGCGAGTTGCTCACGTGAGATCGGCATCTTTAGAGGAGAGGAAAATCCACTCTTCTCCCTCTCTCGCCCCTCCCTCCTCCTTCACCACGCGCTCTATCGCTCGGCCCACCAGGCCTGTGCCCCCCGTCACCAGCACACACGTCCGTCCAACAGCCCCCGCCATCTGCAGGAGAGGAGAGAGAGGGGTAGATGTAGGGAGAGAGAGGGAGAGAGAGGTAGGGAGAGAGAGAGATGTAGAGAGAGAGAGAGGTAGAGGTGGTGGAGAGAGAGAGAGAGAGGTAGAGGTAGGGGGAGAGAGAGAGAGAGAGAGAGGGGGGGGGGGGTAGAGAGAGAGGATAGAGAGAAGAGAGAGAGTTAGGCCGCACCAATTTTAGTCCTACTATTGAAAAGCAGAAATTGGATGAAAATGTGAACAGCTCGCTGGCTCGCTCAGGCTCCACCGCTATCGGCTGAAGGTGGGCTGGGTCCACTTCTCTGAAGTCTTCCATCTCACAGGTGCCGCAAAGACAACACCCTTTGATATTTGTACAGGCACTGCCATTACGCCTTACTATTCAAGATGAGCTGGGAAGTCTGACTAGCCTATTAGCATGCTGCAGAGGACACAACATATTTGTCTTTAACATAAAGAGTACTGCCTTGCTCTTTGTAACCAGTGTCTTGTTTAGCTGGTCTTTCCGGATCGACAGGGTCCAAACCACTTTTATCCAATCGCATGACCAGAATAGCTCCGGGCCGTGTGAGTGGGTGCGTCGCCTCCTGTCACCACGTCACTGCCCGCCTCGTGTCTACTAGCTCGTTCAATGCAAGTGAATTAACTCCGAAGTCAACAGAACACTATGCTCTCAAATGAACTAGTTGGCCATCATTGCTAACGACCAGAAATGAATGAATGAATCAATCAAATTCCCAGTAAGAGAATTCTATTTAAAAGGGTACTGTCCCACTATAAAGAAATTAAGTAATTGATCACTCCCAAAAGTGTATCCATCAAAAGCCGAACTGTTGTCAGTAACACTTTTGCAACAGGCTACATTCCACTTCGCCGGCTTGGCTATAGCCTACGTTGGCGATGATGATTTCAATCTGGCTCACATGCTTATTCTGACTGCACCAATAACCAACAGCGCATATTGACTCAAAGAGTTAGTGATAACATAGATGGTCAGCCTTCGAACGCTTCGAAGACATTAGCATAGGCTAATAGCATAAGTCGTGTCCCACTGGTAGTGCTAAAGCTATTTTCCTTGTTTTCTCCCCCAGTTCACCCAGCGAGTTAACTAGACTAGCGATAACCGGGTCCCTACTAGCCTAAACACGACCAGGCAGCAGTAGCATAACTTTGTAGATCCAATGGATGCATTTGCAAAAAAGTATAAAGTCGCCTGAAACTTTAAATTAGACTCAATGGATTTAAGATTGACAATTGTACCCGTACACACCGATAGAAAGAAAATCTACTGAAATAACCTAATTGATAGACAGATCATGAGAGAGCATGGACATCCGTTCAGAAGACGTACATTTGATAACATTAAGCTCCAACGTCAAAGCACACACGAGACGTGTCATCTTTTTGTCCAGATAAAATGATTGGCATATCTCAATAGGGTAAACAGTAGTCTCAACCCTGTCAGTTTAAACTCATAATTTCAAGCAATAATATCCTAACTTACCTACATAAAAACTATAATGTTCCTGGGAAAGTTCTTCTACACGTCGAGCATCCGGCTTTATGGCAAAATCCTGTTTCAATGAAGTTGTTCCGCGTTGATCACGTGCTCATCAAACGTAGCCTGCACCAAAGAGCATAGTGAAAACCTACGCCCCTAGTGGTCGCGTTCCTTTCGGACAGCAGCTCTATTGTAAAATCCCCAAAACCGGATTTTTGAACTGAATGCAAATGGATACATAAAAATCCCTCATATAACGACTTCTGGTGAATTGTGGGGAAACCAATTGACAGTTCGAGACAAAAAAAAAGAAAGATAAGACTAACCGTCCACAGATTCAAGGTATCATATTACTGAAAGCATCACATTATAATACTCCTACCGATAATTGTCAAATGGTTGTAGACAATTCTGACATTTTCACATAAGCTAAATGTGTTTACAATGGTTATTTCCTTGTCGGGGTTTAGGGAACATAAACGGTATTTCAGTCTGCTGCCTCAGCTTTGCAGACCAAATATTTAATACAATTAATCAACTGTATTACCAATTGAGGTTATTCAATAAAAAAAAAAAACATGAACAAAAACACAGAGAGAGGTAAGATTTATTTTATTTTATTAATATTTTATTTCCCACTGAGATTGAGATCTCTGTCAACAGATGTGCTATGTGTGTGTGTCAAGAAGTTGTTCAAAGCATTCATATAGCAGCTTTGAACTTGATTTGAGAAAGTTGATGATGCTTCACAATAAACATTCTTTGTCAATGTGTGTGTGTTTGTGTTCTTGTCTGTTTCTGCGTGTGCTTGTTTCTGGTTAAAAAAAAAACAGGAAAAGGGTCATCCACCTCCGTCTGAGTCCTCAGCAGTAAGCAGTTAGCAGTGACGAGCAGGACTCCTCCTCCTCTCTCCATCTCACACACACAGGTGGACACACACACACACACACACACACACACACACACCCACACACATCTGCACACACAAGCAGGACTCCACAATCTCACACACACAGGTGGACACACACACACACACATCTGCACACACAAACGTGAAAACACACACACACACACACACACACACACACACACATCTGCACACACAAACATGAAAACACACACACACACACAGGTGAACACACACAGACACACAAAAGCAGTAACCTCCACCTCCATCTCACATACAAGGTGGAGGAGAAGTTCAGAAGATTCCCCTGTTCTTTGTGTGCGAAAATCTTCCCGTTCATGTCCTGGCTAAAGTTGCATTAGCACAGTCAAACAGGAGAGAGGACATTATCCTGCTCCCATTGGCTAAATACGCTTTTTAAGTCATCTAAATGGAGGGGGAATCGATATGTATGGATTTATTGATGGATAGATTGACATACGGTATATAATTAAAGCTATACCACAAAAAGTCATCCACAGTGGTCTTCTAATTGTTATTTTCGTTTCCTAAATTCTTGTGTTTATTAATGCACTGTGGCCATCTAGTGTTCAGATGTGGGACTAATGGTGGCATTACTGTAACTTTTTATGACCCCTAACAGACAGGCTTCAATCATCTGCTCAGCCTCAGTGTCCACTACACTGTGCAGTGTGCAACAGCTACAGACTTTCTCCAAGTCCTCTAAGTGACATAAAGATCACTATCAGGAAATAGACACACATCACTGGGTTTAAAACTATGGAGTTCTTGTGCTTTTGGCAGATCCTCCAGCAGGGGACTCAAGTCCTTACAAAGTATGTTAGGGCTCCCCCTACAGTTGAAAAAACGAAATTCATCAGCAGTGGCATCTCTTGAAAGGAAAAGCTGGTGGGGCACAATACATTCTGTCTCAGCAGCATCCGACTCGCCAGTGGAACTGCACACAGACCTGCTTGCTTAATAAATACACACCTCATCAGAGAATTCACAAATGCACACATGAGCGTAACACAGAGCAGGAGTTTTCAAGCAGTATACGATCATTGTGGTCTGCAACTGTAATAATAATAAACGCATCCAAAGCATCATTTCAGGGCAGGGAAGCCCATTGCTTTCGGGACCTTAATCTAGAGCCAAGCCACACGCCTTGTAATAATGCAACGTGCTAAGACTCACCACTGACTTTCATTGCTTGAAAATAAAAGATGCACGATGATATTTCATCTGAGCAAACTTGTCAATATCACTTTCTATGAAAATCTACCGATCCATGAATGCATTTTCAATTGATAGCAAATGCACTTAAGTTGCCAAATGGCCTCTAAGTGACATAAAGATCTCTATCAGGAAATAAACACACATCACTGTTTAACTGTGGAGTTCTTGTGCTTCTGTCAGATCCTCCTGCAGGGGACTCAAGTCCTTACAAGGTATGTGAGGGCTCCCCCTACAGTTGAAAAACTGGAATTTCTGAATCCATCACTGAAAGAGCAAAGGTTAACCACTTCTATGAAGTAACATTGCCGTCGCGATTCAGTGCTCTCAGGGCCAACACCTGCCCTCTCTTACTCATGACTTTAAAATAGTTATGGCTTTACTTTACTAATACTTAGTATTGCAGGGATGTGTTGCTTTGCCATCCTGTGTCAGAGAAGCGCAGATATTTATGGCTACACTGCTATGCATGTGAGGACGCTGCATTCCATTCTTGTAAAGTCTCTAGGGTCTTGTATTTCCCCACACATTCACACACACACACACACACACACACACACACACACACACACACACACACACACACACACACACACACACACACACACACACACACACACACACACACACACACACACACACACTGCACTCCACTCCACTCCATTCCTGTTAAGTCTCTTGTATTTTCCCGTAGCTGTTGGGCCTGTTGTCGAGAGTCACAGTGTTCCAGTGTCACCTCCCCTGATATTGATAATTACTACCAGGGCAATTACTACCAGAGGCACCCTAAACTCACCTGGCTGTCTGGAATGTGATTTCCCTTGCTCTCTGTGGTTTTCCCTGCCTGGTCACCTGTCCATTCACTCACTGCTCTAATTCTACTACATCTTACCAGCTCTAATTCTCCATCTTATCAGCTCTCTATCTACTATATCTCATCTGCCCATTCACCTACTCACTACTCTGATTCTACATCTTACCAGCTCTAATTCTACTCCATCTTACCAGCTCTAATTCTACTCCATCTCACCAGCTCTATATCTACTCCATCTTACCAGCTCTAATTCTCCATCTTATCAGCTCTATATCTACTCCATCTTACCATTTTACCACCTCTAATTTTACATCTTACCAGCTCTAATTCTCCATCTTATCAGCTCTATATCTACTCCATCTTACCAGCTCTAATTCTACTACATCTTACCACCTCTGATTCTACATCTTACCAGCTCTAATTCTCCATCTTACCAGCTGTAATTCTACTCCATCTTCAGGTCTACCCCTCTCATTGTGTTTGGGTCATAGTGACCCGAAGCTATTTTCAAACATTGCACAATGATAGAAAACAGCGATGTTCATCTAGCTTCCTAAAATGACCCCATAAAATGATATTTATCAAAAAGAAATGTAATAATTTCCAGTGTACCTCCTATACACAAGTGCCCGCTTTCTTTTTTTATGATTGGCACATTTTATTTGCTTTTAAACATTTGTACAGGTTACCAGTCACAGGTGAAAAGCAACATCTTGTGACACATGGAACAGAAACACTCATATTGGCAATATCTTGCACTGCTTCTGCTGCTGCTGATGACCGATGTGCCTTATTCCAGATGGAAGCACACTTTCCCATTGCGCTTCGGTACATTTTCCGGATGACCCTGTTGATGCTGCTTTATCCACCCCATTGGTGGCAATCAGGTTGAGTGTGTGCGCTGCACATCTTTGATGAGGGGGAAGAGAAAAATGAAGCTCCTCATCTCCCTCCATCTCCAGAACTGTATCCATATCTAAGAACCTTATTCCATCATCCAATTCATCTACTGCTGCCTCCTCAGTTGATTCAAATTCACAGAAAGCTTTAACAAAGTTACTCCCGTTGTCTGTAACTGTGGCCCTTACTTTGCATTGTATTTTGTATTCAGCATGTATTTCACAGATTTTTGCAGCAACGACATCGAAAGTATGACGTCCCTTCACTCGTGCACAGGCCAATGCTGCAGACTTCCTCTCCATTGTATCCTCCTCAATCCAGTGGCATGTCATGCCAAAAAAACTTCTGTTATGTGCACTCCACAAGTCTGCTGTTGTGCACACATTTGTCACTTTCTGCAGTTTTGTAGTCAAGGTGTCTTTCATGACAGCAAATTCCCTCCCAATACGCTGTACTAATGTCTTCCTGCACATGACTGTTTTGCCACCACTGATTCCCTCTACAAGCCTTTTGAAAGAGGCCTGCTCAACCAAGGAGAAAGGCTGAACATCATCGATTACAAATTCAAATATCAGTCTACTGACTGTACTTTGGGATGTGATACTCTGCCCAAATGTAAGTTTGGATTGTTTGAAGGGAGGATGTAAGGCCTCTTGTCCATCCTGTTCAGTGATTCCAGATCCACTTGGCTTGTCATTGGTCGGCAATAAGTGATTTGCATGCTTCCTCTGAAAAAAAAAATGAAAAAAAAAAAACGCAGATCAAACATCAAGCAACGTTCCATCATCACATAGTAGGCCAGGCAAATTAACCCATTTTGGAGCCAAAAATAGAATTAATTGTAAAATAATTTTTTTCAGCATAGATCATTTCTATGAGGTGTCCAGAACAACATACTAAAAGTCCTAAAAATCCTAGTTGAGGAAATATGGTTAATTCTCATCAATCTGAGATGTGTGCTAATAATGCATGGCAAAAATACACCTCAAAAATGTAATTTTTTCCTTTACTCCTATCAAAATAAAACTTTACACAATGAAAGTAAACATTTTTGTATTACAAGTTTCTTTGAAAATGGATTATAATATGCAAATGAGCTATACACTAATCGAATATGCCTAGGCAGAAACACCATGCCCCTGGCAGGTACTACCAAGCCAGGCAGTTTTCAGGTTAGAGGCCAGTCTAAAAGCAGCATTGCCATCACCCATTGGCAGTAGGATGATTGGATGAAGATTAGGCCGATGTATTTGTCATACATATGAATGGTGTTTCTGCCTATGCAAATTAAGACATATTCAATAAGTGTGGAGCTCATGTGCATATTCAAATTAATTTCAAAAGAAACCAAAAAGTTACCAAGGTTCACATTCTTTCATATGTGAAACGCATAACTAACAGTTTTAATCAAGGTGCAATACAAGTGCATTTTGAACAATATATATGAAACTAAACCAATATATGTAAACCTATATACATGCCAACAAACCATTTAGTGAACAAAGGGACCAATGCATTTGTACAAATCCAGTACTGACATATTTCCTGAACGGTACCCCATACATAATGGTACAATTTTTTAATTAGCAATAAAGGACAGGTCACATCTCTGTTTATCTCTATTCACTGATGTATGCTCTGATGCTCCTCTAGATGGTAGGCACCCCCTCAACAACATCCTCCTATCTAAACACCCTCACCCAGGTCTACAGTCCATTTTCGCCAGTGCATGCTGCCAGTGAGCAGAGAGGCTGGTGGTCTCTCCCTACACCAGTCAGCCAAAAAGCTGTCAGTGGTGCCACTGTGGTGGGATGAGTTTCCCAGCTCCACACACTGTGCAGCATTACTCCCAAAGCAGCAACTCTTCTCTAACATCTTATGCACTTAAACTTCAAAATAAAACCTCTCTTCTTTGTCCTGTTCAGCACTTATAAATCCCCAAGTCTAACCTACTTAGAAATATCATAAATACACCAAGGGTGGCGTAATATTTGTGGGTTTCTGTATTGCAGCTAATATGGCCGACATTGGGTCCTTACCCCCTCCTTGTTGTGGCATGGGTGATCCTCTGCTCAAGGCTTGGGCGTCCACCATCCCTCCAGAGTGAGCAGTGATGTCCACTTTGACCCCACCATCCCCTCTGACCAGACCTGGGGAACACTGTTGGCCTCCCACTTTAAGAGAGAGAGAGAGAGAGAGGGGGATGGGGGGTCAGAGAGTGAGTGAGAGAGCTGAAAGAGAAAGATACAGAGAGAACAAAGAGACAGATAGACCCAGGCAGACAGAGGGAAGAGATAGAAAGAGAGAATGAATGAGAGAAAAAGTGGTGAGACAGAAAAGGATTCTTTCTACATACACAAACAGACGCCTCATCAGAGACTGTGCTACACACTCACATGTTTCCAAATCTCTCTCCAAGCCCAAGGCCAACTGGTTGTCATTCATCTTCTTCAAGATCGACAGCATGACGTTGCTAGCTCCCGTGCGGTACACCTTCACCATCAAGTCCACAGTGTCATCTGGGCTGACCTGCTCCAGCTTTCCCCATGAGATTTGGCCGTGGTCCCGAAGGACGTGCTTAAACCTCTTAAAATGAGCCAGTGTGAGGTTCTCCAGAGTGTCCCTCAGCACTTCCCTCAGGGATGCGGTTACTGTGGGGTGATAGGAATAAAAAATGTTTACTGCCTGTTTACAACCCCAGAGTTCCTTGTTTTGGTAAGGCAAAATTACCAACAGCAAAAATAATAATGCCAACAATACCAAGAAATAACAACAAACAAATAATGTAAGAACTAGAATCAATAACTCACATATTGTTGTTCTATGGTTGTGCCTTAAGAAGGATGAGAAAATACACATGGTGAAAATCAAGCTCCTTGATTGAGTTCAAACTCACAAAATCAAAGTGCTGTATATATGAGACAAGTATCCATAGCCTTCCATTTCCAGTGCTCATACCATCTCACCTTTGTTTTTGTTTACATGTTTATTGGTTGTTCATCATAGCTTATTTTGATAGCATCGCACGTATGGAGCAGGCTCCTCCAGAAGCCTCTGAGATTGCACAGTGCACAGCTAACCTCTTTGGACATAAGGCGGTGAAGAAGAAGCGGCTAACTTTTGCAATTTCCTTTTTTTTTTGGACAGCGTAGGCTTGAAATTAACTCCTTTACTTTTCATTCTTAATAATCTTTAATGGTCGCACTACACATGCAGGTAGGCTTCATAAAATTGCATTACAATATGTTGTGTAGCATATTGACTGTGAACCGACAAGACCTTGAGACAGAAACTACATGTTTTTAAATTAAAATTCATCAGATATAATTCCCAAGTTTTGTCTATATTTAGTTGGGGTTAATGAAGATATACCGAGCTGAATGCTCATAGTTTGTGGGATAGCTGTGTTGGTTGGCAATGATCTCACCTAAGGAAGTAGTTAAAATAGAAAAAAGGAGGTCCAAGTATCGATCCTTGACATACACCGGTGGAGAGAGATTTTGACACTCCTCCCTGTCATGACACACTGAATGAACATCCACTTAGGGAAACTAACTCACGTCAGCGCTAAAACCAGCTCCAGCCACGCCCCCCCTGACTTCAATTCACATATCTCTGCTACATTCACGTTCACCGAAATACTAATCACACTCACCTGTCACCGTTCCAATCTCCTGATTACACGATCACCTGCACCTGTCCCTCATAGTACATATACTCCTCACATCCCTCACTTCCCTGTCTGACCTCGTTTCGTGACAGATTATTAACCAGATTTCACAGGATTCTAAATCATCCAACCACTCTTCCGCGACTTCCAGGTCGTTCCGTTCCCTTGTAATCTCCAGTTCCCTCTCGCGCCCCTGTGCCTTATCCCTCTGTGCAGCGCTCCTGCCTCACGTGAACTTTTGTTTACCACGTAGTTTAAATATTCAACTTCAGTGTTTTCTGAGCCTTTTTTCAGTTATTATCTTCTGTGTTTGTTAGTATCTCCTCTGCTAAGCCAAGGGACTCTGGCCATCATGTGCTTTCCTGTGTTTGTTTGTGATGCCATGTGCATCTTGTGTTGTCCTGAACTCCGCCCCCACCTGTCTTCTGCCACTTCCTGGATTTTCCAGTCACCGTCCACCACACCTGTTCTGTTACCCTGATTGATTTCTCCTGCCCCTTGTTTTGCTTCCAACCAATTTTCTGTTTCCCCCTCAGTCTGTCTTGTGTTCTTTGTCAGATCATAACCATAAGTCTGGTGAGAAACGCAGAGTCCTGTTTAAGCCTGTGAATGCCCGTATTATTTCTCTGCCTCGTTTCTGTGGATATTCTGCCTGTGTGGGATAAGTTTTTTATCTTTTGTGCTTTACCTTTTTGGATGTCTAAGTTTACCTACGTTTTGGATCTTCTGTGCTTTGTCTTTTTGGAATTCTAAGTTTGTCTGGATCTTTGCGTGTTGACCTTTGTTTAACTCTTTGTAAAATAAATAAAAAATTCTCATTTGCATCTGGTCTGCAATTGTCTCTTTTTCTGCAACCCTAACAGTGTTTTTCCCGTTTTTGGACATTATCTTCTGTGCTTTTCCCGTTTTTTATGTTAGATATTTTGTGCTTTATAATCCCATTTTTCTTTGTTTTGCCCTTGTTTTTTCACTGTTCTCTCGGCTTTGGCTCTCAGAATAAATCATTCATCATCAATTCTACTACTTTTGTGTCTCCTGAAGTCTCTGACAGTTTTCTCCACAATTCACGGTTTGGAAAGCATAGAGAAGAGGATGTCATGGTTCACTATGTCAAAGGCTGCTTGACTGAGCAGAAGCCTTCACGACTCTCAATGCTTCAGTCATAGATAAAAGAGCAGTTTCAGTGCAAAACATTTTGTCCTTTAAATACAAAGTCCAAGCATAAACAATTGGAACATATTTCTGATTTGCTATTATTGTGGTTGTCTTTTATGTTTGTACAAAGTTTCATTATTGCGATTGAATGGCAGGAAGTAGGTCTATGGGTTGCTATGGATTCATTTCAATTTACACATCAGAAACTTCACAGTTAACTTCCTCCAAACTTGATTTTCTGTTAAGATGATGGTACATTAAACATTATTACACTTTTTTTCTGGATTGGCTCCATCAAGTTTAACCAATATCCCTTTAACTGTAGATTTAGAATATCCAATAAAACATTTCATTATTTGCAACACTAGACATGCCATAGATGATTACTGAGTTGTCGTTTTAGAGAAATAAATGTGAAGCAAAAATGGCACTTTTTTTAGTCAATTCATGATATGCTGTCTGCTGAGGAGGAATAAATAAAAGCAAACTATCTGTTCTGTACCATATTTAATTCTATAGGCTCAACTGGATCCACCCACAGCACTGCTGCAAAGCTATGGTTGAGATGGCAGTCAGTGCTGCTGTCAGACATCTATCAGCCCTGGCTGCAGCATGTTGTGATTGAGAGAAGATGAGGGTAATAGAAGTGGCTTCTGACTGGTGATACTAGCAAAACATGGGAACCCATGAAATCTTGGAGTTTAGAAAGAGGAGCAACATGCACATCCACGTAGGAATAGAAAGAAGAAGCACCTCCGGCAGTCCGGACTTGGTAGTCTTAGTGAAAATCTCCCTCCTACAACCAGAGTCTTGGTGCCCCCAGTAACTGTTTAAAATGTTATATACACCCAGATAAACACCCAACACTCACCTGAATGTCTCTAGTTTAGAGTTTTGATCATTCAGTGTGTATGTGAGCTCTCTGACACCTGAGTATCCCAGGTGGTTGTTGTTCAGATCCAACTCTTTCAGGTAGGAGGGGTTTGATTTGAGGGCAGAGGCCAGGAAAGAACAGCCCTTGTGTGTGATCAGACAACCAGACAACCTGAATAATTACAATCAGAGAGGGAGACGATTAATTCCAGCTCACAGATATTTTCAACAAACTTTCATACATTTTGAAAATATTAAGCACATTAGAATGTTCAACAAAGATGAATGAAATGTTCCACTGAGAATATTTAGGTGCGTTCATGAATCATCACAGATAATCTATATCTATGTATATATATTTATATTCTGTCCAGAAAAAAAAGAAGAAAAAAGCTAAATCTCAACTAATAAATTGTAGAAATGTTACAAATACTCTGTATGCTCTCTGTAGGCAGACAATTCAAATAAGGTGTTATTGATTAAAGACATAATTAAACCCATACTTTCCCTCTTACAACTGGAAAATAGGGTAGATTTGGGCCTATCAATACTGAGGTTAAGATATATTGATAATACTATTGTTGGGGTGTACTGTAGTAAAGAAAGGAAGCTTGTTGGCATGGCAGTCAGAGCACATACTCAGTGTAGTATTGGAGCTCCATTATATGAAATATAAACAAGAAAAACATTTTCACTGGCCAACAGTCCCAGTAATTACACCTTAGGAAGTCAGCAAGTCAACCCCTACACTCTCAACATGAAAGGCTTATTAAAGAGCAAACTCTCATCCATCTTCACAGGAGTACTTCCACATTAGAATTTCAGCATCTCAACAACATCAGAGGCTTGTACTATAAGAGCCTGAAGTGAGCGCCTTCTAACCGTAGTTCCTTGATGTTCCGTTATTCGAAAATGCTGACTATCAAGAAGCATCCAGACTTTTACAGATGACCGTTGTGCTGACAATCCAGCACAGCAAAACAGTAGCCTACACGACACAATTTAATATTTGAAGCAAAACAGGGAATAGTACTAAGCTAAATGTAGTACATGTATTGTGTAAGCAATTCAAATGAAAACATTTTTAAGAATAGTACACTTCCATTATCCTGCAATCATCGTACTTAACCTGAAAAAAAATACAGCCTCACTGTTTATTCCATTTGAATGCTTAAGGGATGATGTGTGATATAGAACTATAATGAGATTGTTCATGTCATCAGGAATCATGATATTGTAAGACCAACCTTAATGTCTGCAGTTTACAGTGAGGACTAGACAGTCCCTTAGAAAGAAGCTGAACTCCAGAATCTCCCAGCTCATTGTCACCCAGGTCCAGCTCTAGCAGAGAGGTAGCTGACTGCAGACATGTGGCCACAATCGTACAGGACTTATGTGTGAGTTTACAGGCTGTAAGTCTACAAGACAGAATAAAAAAATGAATTAATATAAAAAAGAATATATATATACATGTATGTATAATGTGTGTGTGTGTGTGTGTGTGTGTGTGTGTTTACACTTGGAAATATCACAGGACTCATGTTTTAATTTTTTTGAGTTTTTTCTTTACTTTTATTATTTTCTACATTGTAGATTAATACTGAAGACATTTAAACTATGAAAGAACACATATGGAATGATGTACTAAACAAAAAAAGTGTTATCTGCCATGTAGAAAATAATAAAAGTAAAGAAAAAACTTATCTTAAAAATGAGAAGGTGTGTCCAAACCTTTGACTGGTACTATATATACAGTATATACATACTGTGTATATATATATATATATATATATATATATATATATATATATATATACATATATATATATATATATATATATATATATATATGTACACACAGTATATTGGCATGACAGTAAGCGCACATACATACAATAAAAAACATCATCACTGGGCAAAAGTCCCAGTAATTACACCTTAAGAATTCAGTCTGACTGTCGTGCTCACAATCCAGCACAGGAAAACATGACACGATTTCATTTTTGAAGTAAAACAGGGAATAGTACAAAGTTAAATGTAGTAAATTAATTGTGTAAGCAATTCAAATGAAAACATTTTTAAGAACAGTACACATCCATTATCCTGCAATTATCGTACTTAACCTGAAAAAATACACTATACACTCAATAAAGCCTCATTGTTTATTCTGTTTGCATGCTTAAGTGGTGATGTGTGATATATAACTATGCTGAGATTGTTCATGTCATCAGGAATCATGATATTGTAAGACCAACCTTAATGCCTGTAGTTTACAGTGAGGACTAGACAGTCCCTTAGAAAGAAGCTGAACTCCAGAATCTCCCAGCTCATTGTCACCCAGGTCAAGTTCTAGCAGGGAGGTAGCTGACAGCAAAATTGAGGCCACAATCTTATGGGACTCATCTGTAAGTTTACAGCCTTTAAGTCTATGAGACAGGAGAAAAAAAATACAGAATAAATATATATATATATTAGGGCTGGGCACGTTAACGCGTTATTATTGCGTTAACGCATCAATTTATTAACGCCGACAATTATTTTAAGGGCGTTAACGCAGGTTTTATTATTTATTTTATTATTGTAAAAGTCTGTTCCTCACAGGCTTTTATTTTGTAAAAGTCTGCTGCTGACTGCTGTGGAACCGGAAAAGAAAAGAATGGGCGGATAAACAAACATGGAGAAGGGCATTGCTGCCATAGACATATATATATGTCTATGATTGCTGCGACGTGCCAACTCGCCGCCATCTTGGGAAGGTAAAGGCTGGACTGTAAACAAACGCAAGTGAACGGTGGAGCTGCGGTGGAGCTGGATAAAAAGCACTATAGCATTTACATTTCTCAACCGATTAAAATGAATTGTTTGTATATTTAAGGGTTTATGATCTACGTGGACTACCAAAAAAGTTTTTTTAAAGTTGCGTTAATTGCGTTAAAATATTTGATTGCGTTAATCGCGGCCGCATTAATCTCATAGATTAACGCGTTAACGCTGACAGCCCTAATATATATATACCAACCAAAGGAGAACTATAAATGTTCACGAATCCATCGAAGCAACTGCGTGACCACACAGTAATGCAGTCGTAGAACAATGGGACTTGGGTCCATACATTCCCCCTAATTTGGATTTGTACTCCTAAAGGTGCCTTTATGGTTCTACGACTGCATTACTGTGTGGTCACACAGTTGCTTCGATGGACTCGTGAACATTTATAGTTCTCCTTTGGTTGATGGGTGTCGCAAAGCAATACAAAAAAAGATAAAGATGGCAGACCAAACTCCATAGATGGTCGTATTTGTACATAAAAGTTGTTTGTTTGACTTAATTTTGCTTAGATTTTTTAACTGAGTTACTGAGGAGTAGACACTGTGCAATGTAAAAACCCTGGTATTGTAGGAGTGGGCGATATACCGGTTTGATAGTGAAAACCGGTATTGTGCCACGCCATGATATGGATTTTGCAATACCGTGGATACCGCGATTTATTCATAATTCATAAATTCTATTTGGCATTCATATTGTTTTGTTTCAAATTTCAACTGAGTGATAGTACTAAGTAGCTACATCTTTTTTGATTTTAATCTAACCTTTCTTGGTTCTTATGAAAAAAAGAATGTATGTTAATATGTTGACCTATTTTTATGAGCAGACGGCACATGCATTTGTTGCGCGCATGTAGTGCTAGCAACAAACAAGCGTGCAGGCAGCTGAAGTTAGTAGGCAGGCTCTCCATATCTCTCTCCATAGTTGTGTCGCCGTGTTGTTTTAGCCAAAGGTGTAAGCACCAGCAACCTGTTAAATCACCATTCAATTGGCAGCTTGCACATTGTCTACTGGTTGTTTATCATATTTTATATCATCATTCTTAACCCACATAGGTAAGGTACATACAGTTGGCAGCTGCTAACTTGTGATGAACTCGTGTTAATATGTGTGAATATGAATCCTTTCATACGAAGTTGCACAGGCACCCTGAGGGTTTCTACCTTTTCCCATTATAATTTTATGATTAAATCGAGGAGATTATAACATCAGTTAGATAACTAGCTATCATTTCATGCAAATGTAACTCTTCCATTTAAATCGTTTATGCTAAGGTCATTTAAAGTTTCCTTAGCTAGCACAGCAATTCGACAACCATAACCAGGAAACACAACTTTAGCTGCGAAGTTTAATTTCTCAAAATCAGCTCACCATTAAAAAGCAGTCTTGGGTTCAAAGTGATTACAACCACTTGTGTGATGTTAAATGGCTTCACATAGATATAAACAATCCTAAGAGAAATAATGGGAAATCAACAAAGGGCTCACTCTGATATCAATGTAATGTTAGCGAATATTGCTCATGCTAATATTTAGTCTTCGCTCTTCGTCCAAAGCCAAATCTATTGTCAATTTGGCTTTGAATGTGAGTATTCGAACGAGTTATCTTCTGTCCCGTCGTTTGAAGCATACCTTTTAGCTCCGGCATTGGTCTCCCATTATTTAACATTTCACGTTTCGATTGAAAGTCCAGTTTCAGGCTCTGGCGCACGCCCCCTTCATTGAGACAGAGGTACTGTTTGCCTCCCCTCAGTGCTTTTTCACTGCTATGCGGGTTTATGTCAGATCAGCAAGACTACATAGGTTCTACACATACGTGAAATACATGACCTATTCTATGGATAGAGAGGACATATAATACAAGTGTCCACAAATACTACAGTGGTGACAAACAACGAGAAAGCAAAAGGCATGCGCTCAACCCAGTTAGTGAGGGATTCCACCATCTGAGATGAGGCGCTGCTCTTCGCTGCCTCACCTCGCATGTCTCCTCTCTGTTTGAACAGGACATGCGCAAATTCAGCGATTTTTGATTATACAAATGCTTGAAATTATTGGAATCATACAGAAATTACATTTCTAGCACATATCAGTAGATACATATTTATTTTATCATTATTTGATTTTTACTTTTCATGATGACATATTTTGCCCTAACTAATGTAATTTAGCTAAGAAGGGCTATTAAAATGTGATTCTGATTTTTTTTCTCTCATATATCGTGATATCATATCGATATCGTCTGGACAGTGGAAAATATTGTGATATGAATTTTAGCTCATATCGCCCATCCCTATGTTATTGTAGATGAAAAATACATTTGAGGAGATTTGAGAGGTGGCTGAGCAGGCTATCTAATGTTAGCATGCTACTGCCCACTAGGTAAACAGCGATGGGTTCGACCAATCACAGCCCTGCGGCTTGCGTCGACTGGATTGCGTTGGATAGTTACAAAATTTGGGAGATGCACGCAAGAGGTGCTCGGAGTGGGTTCGCAACAACGCAAGGGGATCTTGAGTGTCTTGCTTGCTTGCGTGTCTGCGTAAAAGGCAGACCATAAATTAAGCTTAAGAGTAACCCCAGCCTCCCCACCCAAACACACACATACACAACATAGTAGCCCGTATTATGGCCAAAAAAATGTAATAGCTCATCATGTGAAAAAGTGAAATTTAACAACTCTAGTCCCCAGTCGGCATGTTTCCTTTCTGTTTCTATTCATCTCTCTATTTATCTAGCTATCTATAAGACTTGAGAGAAGCACTAAATAAAACTAATGTGACAGCAAGAGTACAACTTAAAGCAGCAATACGGAGTTCTGTTCCAAAACTAGTAAGCTAACTACCTAAAAGGCATGCAAAAGCCTTGCAAACACCACCAACAGCCCAGCTGACCCTGATAGAAGCTTGCCAACAAACTAACTGGTGTTTTTTGGCAGTTTAGCTGGCAGTGTTATGCGTGTGAACCAGCCCGTTACACAGAACTACATAGGGCATATCCTGGATGGCTAGTGGGGAAGACAGAGGTGTTTATCTGTCCTTCACATGACCATATGCTATCAAAATGAATTTGAGGATGGTATTTAAACTAGTTACCTATAAAACCATATCTCAAAAAGTGTCAAATTGTTGCATAGTGTTACTTTAACTGTGGTTTTCTGGTTACATACCAGATGTAAGACTCTTGATCACACAGTTATACAACTCAATGATGTTTCTGTGAAAACAGAAATATTACTTGCCCCAGTGTTTTCAGTTGGCAGTTTGGGTTTCGAAGACCAGAAAGCAGCTTTTCTTCTGATGTTTGAAGATCACAGCCACTCATGTCCAACCCACTCAGTTGAGAAATAAATGACTGCAAAACTGACGTTACGACCGCACTGGAGGTGTGTGTGAGATTACAGCCAATCAGTCTACAGGGGGAGAGGAGAAGACTGTAAGGAACATGCCCCCTATCTCTTTTACATTCCCAATTAGGAAATTACATTATAGAAAAAAATCTGTGTGTAATGTATAACAGTACAGACCTCACTTTATAGTCTTGAGACAGTATCTGTCCTACAGCGCTTTTCTTAATATACAGACCTGATTTTACAGTCTTGATTTAGTGGTTGTTGGAGCAGTTCTCCTTCACAGTCCTGAAGCTCGCTGTCACTGATGTTCAGCTCTCTCAGGTGGGGGTTTGCCCCCTGAAGAGTCAAGGCTAAAACCCTTCCAGTCAGTTTACAGCCAGCAAGTCTGCAAAAACATACAATTGTGTAACAGACTATCACAAATTGGTGTTAGGCAAACTATGAGTGCCTCCTTCTCCTATATGGAGGAGAAGAACTGCTAAATGGTGAAATCATGGAGCAAATTCTGCCTAGAATAAAACGTTGATGTTGCTATTTTCTGGTTAACACAGTCTACAGTTAACAGTATGTGTCTGTTAATACAGTCTACAATATTACTGACCTCAGTGTCTCCAGTTTGCAGTTTGGACTCTGTAGAGCAGAGAGCAGCAATCCTCCTGACTTCTGCAGGTCATTGTCACCCAGGTCCACATCTCTTAAGGGGGAGTTTTCAGACTGCAGAGCTGAAGTGACAATCTTACATGACCTCTGTGATAGGTTGCAGTCTGCAAGTCTACAATTATAAATCATATGTCAGTATGTGCAGGATATCACTAGGTGATTTTCAATAGTACACACTGAAAAAAACACTACATGTAATAGTATGAGCTACATTTAATTAATTGGCAATGCAAAACTGACCGCAGAGTTGAGCTTACAATCTCATAAGACCTCTCTGTGAGGTCACAACAAGCCAGTTTAAAACAATTGTATATTATTATTACATACAGTGACAAACACAAACAGTATGCAACAGAACTTACATGGTAACACTTAACTTAGTGCAGGGGTCAGCGTCACCGCTTTTGAAAGCAGTTCTTCTGATTTTGATTCCCTATCACTGCAAGTTGTTTGTAAGTCACTTTGCATAAAAGTGTCTGCAAAATATTTGACCTGTACATTGACCTTTTATGCTGTTTATTCACTAAATGCTTTTCATGGAACCATATGTGACTTCATAAAGGCTTTCATAGTAATAGTTGTGTAGGGCTTACACAACATTATAACGCTTTATGAGTGCAGCTGAGTCTTTTTATAAAAAGTTACATATACTTATGTCAGTCACTATAATTCATTATGAATACTTCGTGTTTTTAATGCTTCATGTTTACTGGGTTTCCCTAAAGTGTTAGCAATGTGTTTCATAATTACATTTATACATAGACATACGGTATAGCAGTATATAATATAGCCGCTGCATAAAGTGAGAGAATCATCAAGAATTAAGTCAAATAAAAATATATTTTCCGTTCCAAGAAAATGGTGTTATCTCGAATGATTACATTTCTTTGCAACTTATTCTTTTTTAATAGTAATTGCGACCTGCCTAGTGAATATGAGGATGAGTGAGACTTTATAACATATTCTTGTGTTAAATTTGAGAATTTTCTGAAATGTACATGCAGACATAAGCAATGATATGAGCTTCATTGTATAACTGCACTAGGCATTTATTTACAAAGTTTTGTTTGATTAGAATATTTTTGAATACGATACTATATTTTGAGTAAATGCTACAAAAAGGCATACAGATATTGACATTTATTGATATTGACATTTATAAAAGGACCGGGGTATACGCTTTGATAATAACAATTGGAACAAAGATCCAAAAGCAGCGATCATCTGGGTCCAAATAATAAAAGGTAGCAAAAGGTTGAATGGTTAGACAGCTCCAAAAGGTGAAAGATGTAAAGGCTTTTGAAGACAGACCAAACCATGTGTCAAAGGGTATTCGTGTCGAGGGTCTTTAGTGAAGGCACAAAAGACAGCAGGGAGACAAGGCTCTGTAGTTGGTAAATTTATTTTACCTCTTCCAAGTGCAAAATCCACAGTGAAAAATATATAAACAAAAATACTGATAGAAATTAAACCAAAAAGATAATTACAAATGGTATATGTACAATCAATAGTACCAACATGTATACCAGTCCACTATACTGTGGCAGTGCGCAAACATCATTCACCGCTCAAAATCACCACAGCTGAGCATCAACTAGCTCACCAGAAAACTCTTATGTCACGATCCAAGACACAGCGTGCCCTCCAAGACAGCAGAGGGCACAAAGGAGGCGGCGTGAGGCCGGCTCAACCAGACTCACGAAGAAGTGAGGCCATCTTTAAAAGCAACAGGAAGCTGTTTGTCATTGCTCATTCATGTTCTCATGCTATTAGCCCTTTGTCTTGAAACACTTGTTTGCCTCTTGGAAGTGGATACTCTGGATCTGGATACCCTGACTACGGATTACGATTTGGATTGTTTGCCTGGACTCTCTCTCTCTCTCTCTCTCTCACGGTATCGAACCCTGCCTGTCTTTTGATCTTTCCCTTGCCTTGTCCACTTGAAAACCTGTGCTACACTGTTTGATGTTTGTGATCTGATCCTGGACTGCCTTGTGACCTTGATTATTGGACTGTGTTCTGAATTTTTCTGAATGGACTGAATCCAAGTTACTTAAGTGTGAAGACATTTGTTTATTGCCTTACTGAAAAGAGTATATTCTCTGATTACTTCTCAGTTATTAAAGACCAAAGAATTGAAGTTTAAACTGCATCTGCGACTTATTTCAAACCTGACATCTTATGCAAAGACGTTCACCACAGAAGCCTCGCACTACTACTTCATCAACCCTTTTAACGGTTAGCTGCACTACCCATAATTGGCCCATACTACCATAGGCTCAAAACACACGGGTAAAATCGTGTGAAATGAAATACACATTAAACCGAGTTAAAATGGTACCAATAATCATTTGAACTCAATCAGTCCTTCACATTAATGATGACGGCAGTTATACATCACATTCTCAACGGTCAACCTTCTAATGTAAGTAATTGATTTTGCGAGGGAGAAACCAAGTTCCTCACGAACCTGCCCAAACCATAAATGCGTCCCAGGACGGGAGCGCACTTGCTAATACAGGAAACAAGTCTAATGACGGCAAGAACTCATCCCAGCTCATTTGATGAACAAGTATCGTAGGTACACTGTCTATCATCATTATAGTATATGTGTAATGACAACGGAATGACCGTTGTATTGTATAAATATAAATAAATCACTGTGATGTAAACATTGGTAACTTGTGTGTGTAGTGAAATGTTTGGCGTGGTGTCAGTGCACCAGATGCTTTCACACACGCCAGCAAAGATGAATCAGTTCATATGGATAGGGAGATGCAGGGATGTACATTAAGCACGGTAGATGACTCCGTTGACGATTAAAAGTATATTGAAAGTCTGTTGCGTCCGCCATTAGAACGCGGTGAGGACGCGCTTAAGAATCGCGGCATCACACCATGTCAGAGGAACAGAGGAAAACATGGTTTAGCTTGGTGTAGTGACATCTGGGCCCCGTTCGTAGTAGCTCGTTAAGCGAGTTACCGAGATCATTTTCAGGATGAGATAATATAAGTCCCTCCTTTCGGTTCGTGAAAGCAACTTTGGATAAATCACCATAGCAACACATCAATTACCTCAAACCTGCCCCAGCGCATGCTAATTTAAGTGAAGCTGGATAAGATTGCCACACCCCCGGAAAAAGGAGAGATCCCATTCAACAAGGAGCTATATTAGTTAGATTAGCGTAGGGATAGAGTTCTTTGCGATCGCCAAGAAACATTATTCCATCATGATGAGTTCTTGTATCTAGCTGCCGACAAGGAATAATTTATTTACAAGACCTTCTCGAGCCATTTATTGCAAACACCACAGCCGAACATTGACTGTCTTGCGCTTTTTTGCGAGTGGTACATTTTTGTATTGTATTATTATTGTAGAAAAAGTCTTCCTTTTGCTCTGACAATGTCCCCCAACTGTGAGGAGTGTTTTGTCCAGCCAATGCTCCATGCCACACAGCCAGGTCAGTGAAGGTGTGGATAAAGGACCACCACATCAGGACCCTGTTATGGCCAGCCCAATCTCCAGACCTGAATCCCCTTAAAAACCTCTGGAATGTGATCAAGAGGAAAATGCATCGTCACAGGCCATCAAACAAAGCCGAGCTGCTTGAATTTTTGCACCAGGAGTGGCATAAATTCACCCAAAGGCAATGTGAAAGACTGGTACAGAGCATGCCAAGACACATGAAAGCTGTGATTGTATATCAAGTTTATTCCACCAAATATTGATTTCTGAACTCTTCCTAAGTTAAAACATTAGTATTTTGTTGTTTAAAAATGAATATGAGCTTGTTTTCTTTGCATTATTCGAGATCTGGAAACACTGCATCTTTTTAGTTTTTTTGACCAGTTGTCATTTTTCTGCAAATAAATGCTCTAAATAACAATATTTTTATTTGAAATTTGGTAGAAATGTTTTCAGTAGTTCATAAAATAAAACAAAAATGTTAATTTACCTAAACACATACCAATACATAGTGAAACCAGAGAAACTGATCATTTTTACACACACTCTCTTCAATTAATTAGTTGGTTGGTTAGAGCAGGGGTTCTCAAACTTTTGCAAGCTGGGCCCCCCCAAAGCTGGTTAAGGGTAGTTGGGGCCCCCCCAGCGCGCGGCCCGCCGCCACCGCCCACAACTACACCACCATATATAGATAGATAGATAGCATATTGTTATTGATAGGCCTGACATGTCAAGGTTAGGCTATTGTTAGGCCCATACAGACAATTATTATAACTATTTATTATTATTATTATTGTTATTATTATTATCAGTAATAGTAGGCCTATTAGTAGGCTATTCATTATTATCACCATCATTATTTTATTATTATTATAATTAATGATTATCGACCAATTATTATTATTGTATTATTATCATAATAATAATTAGTGTTATTATTGCTATAATTTGGATACTGTTATTATTATGGGCCTCTTGTGATCTTTACAAAAAAAATCCTACAGGTCTGTCAATGTGAGACATGAGCCTGCTTTGCACTGCAAAGGTTCTCAAATCTTGGGGCAATGTTTGAAAACATATCCTCAGGTCATCCTCGATCTGTGCGCGGTTGCGGTATTTAGTTTTGAGCGCAGTCAGTCTTGAAAAGCCTGCCTGGCACAAATATGTCGACGCGAAAAGGATGAGCATTTTTAAGGCTATGTCCCAAAGGTGATCATTGCTATCCAGAATGACGAAATAGGGGAGATGCTTAAGTCTACTGTCACTCTTCAATTGCTCTTTCATGTCTATTGACAGCTCGTCTGCTGAGCAGAGAAATGGATCCCGAACTTAGGCGAATGAACGGTAGTCCTCTTTGAAATAGGACCCAAACTGATTTCTGATATTCGGCGTGATACAATGTCATTTGACACAGTATTGCGCTGAGTTTAGCTCCTATTCTACACGTCTTGCGCGGCCGGCAAAATCAGTGTTTCGGCAATTGTATGGGGTTGGCCAAGCTTAGCAATTCTATGAGCAACTACATAAGATGCCTCCAGACACTGCTTGGAGATGGTGGTTCGTTGTTGCTGGAGGCCATCACGTTCATGTTTAAAGAAGTCCACAGGCTTCTCTTTCTGACTTTTACGAATCAGAAACGTGTCCATAGTTGTGTTTGTTTGCTGATACAGTGTGTGTGAAGTTAATAAGGTTCTAATTTCAACGTCGTGTTCTTGTATGTGTGGTTGTGAACGACATGGATAAGGATAAGGCTGTGCTAGGCAATGATTCCTAACAAAACTAACTGTACACAATGTAGACAGGGACAGCACAAAATAGTATTCAAGTGCTGGTGTTTTATTTGTTGCAACACGGTGGATGATACAAAAATGTAAAGGTAGGTGTTAAGTAGAAAAGGGCTAGCTGCAGTTGGAAAAAGGTAGCTAGCTAGGCTAGCTCTCGGGGCTACAAGCTTTTTCAAAAGACTGGAGCAAATTACTCCTTAGAATAGGCTACGAATAGACCTACTGCAAGCGCAGTAAGGTATTACTAAGGAAGGAGTGAGTCTTTAAAAAGACTGTTTATAAAGCAATGAATATCTGAATGATACAGGAAACAAGAGAAATTGAAAAAACTCTGCAGTCATCTCAGGGTGAGAGCTTACCCCCCACTTTGAGAACCACTGGGTTAGAGTATATACTGTGGGTTTTACTTCTGATCATCGCGTGAATAAATGCTTTGATTATATAGGCTGGTCTAGTTAATGTTACACAAGAATGCTGCCAAACTTACCAGGGTAGTACAAATGTTATCCTGGTGGTCCTTCTTAAGACGGTATTACTATTTATGTACAATTGCACCCACATTTATTCAGCGCCCGCTCACAAGGTAAGGTACCTACATTATATTGGTGCCTATGTGAAGCTGGTACCAATTGACTTTTTTACAGTCTGTTTGAAATAATATAGAGGTGACATTTTGATCACATCCCTTTATAAACTGCAACTCATACGAATTAATACAGCAGGACATATCTGTACACAGACAGCTGATGCAATGTCCTCTGTATTTCTGTATGTTTCATTTGATCTCTGTGTGTTTCAAATAAACACACACACACACACACAAACACAGACACAGATACGCGACTTCTGAGGGAGTGCTATCAAATTTAACTAGATAGTTCATTTAAAAGTCTCTCGCAACTGACCTCAGTTTCTCCAGCTTACATCGAGGATGTGTCAGTCCCTCACAGAGCAGGTCAAATCCTTCATCCTGCAGATCATTGCCACTCATGTCCAGTTCTCTGAGATGGGACTCTGAACTCTGGAATCCTTTTAGCACTGATGCCATCATTTCACAGCTTTCTTTATAGAGGTGACATTGATTTAGCCTGTTTAAAATTAAGATTGAACTTTGCATTACAATATTGTCTCTGTATCTCAGTTGCACATACAATTAGGCTATATCACTTTTCTTCTTCTTCATACACACTCCGTCAGTATATCAGAAAATATTTTGAAAATGTTCAAAGTTACCTTAGTTGTTAAAGGCTTTACTCACCAAACTCTCTTTGAGACTTTCACGACAGGAAGCATTCTGCGGAGCCCTTCCTCTGATCTCAGGTATTTCTTCAGATCAAACTCATCCAATTTTTCAGCTGACATCAACAGCAGATAAGCCAGAGCTGAACACTGAGCTGGAGTCAGGTTCATCTCCTTACCTGCTGATTTCATCTTCCTGTGTAACATAAGAAATACACACATTTGAATATTTCTGAAAATGAAAAAAATCTCTTCAAAACAAATCAAACTATTTATTTATTTTATTATTATTTTACAATGTACCTCTACTTCCTCTACTTCCAAAACTAACTTGCACACAATTTTACATCTAAAGCAGACACAAGCATCTAAAAGCAGGCACAAACAACTTGACCAAAGAAAAAACTGTGAACGGCAAAAAAACTGTAAAAGCAAAAGAAAATGATGTGAAGAGACATGCACACTGAAGATGAGGGAAACACAACTGCACTGATTTATAGCAGTTCAGACAGCTGCCCCCAACTAGCGTAAATGGTTTTTAAAGTACTGACTTTGTACGCAAATTCATAACGATTAATTCACTGTTGCGATTATAACAGCAAAATGTTTCATCTCCATATCTCTATTTAGAGATTAGCATTTTATGCAGTTTAGCCTTCAGTGAAAATAAATGCAGATAGGCTGTGTTATACCGGCTGGGTACATTTCTTAGCCAAAGGAAAGTATTTTAATAATTACCTGTTGATCTCTTCAACCAGTGAATTGTCCCCTAACTCATTCAAACAATGGAAGAGGTTGATGAGCCGCTCTGGTGACTTGTCTTCCCCGATCTTTTCTTTGATGTATTGAACTGTTTTCTTGATGCTCACATCTCTGACAGCTAACTTTGGGAGCCACAAATTCAGGGGATGGGTTATTTTCGGCTCCAACATTGGAGCCAGTCCGAGAAGGAAGCGCACACAAAGATCCAAATGTCCATTCTGACTCTGTAAAGCTCTGTTCAGAGACATCTTGTAGAGGTCAAACCTTGAATTTTTGAACCACCAGAAAATCCACTCCATACTCCAAGTCTTAATGAGGAGATTCACCTTGTCAGTTGCATGGCTGTGGAGCATGTATAAAGCAGCCAGGAATTCCTGTACAGTCAAGTGCACAAAGCTGAACATGCTTTCTCCACTTATAGTATTTTCCTTTTTGAAGATCTGTGTACAAAGTCCAGACTGCTGTGCTCCTAACTTTAAATTAATGCCACACTCTGCAAGGTCCTTCTCATAGAATATTAGGGTGTCTTTCTCCAAATATTTGAATGCCAGTTTCCCAAGTTTAACAAGGAGCTGCCCTTTTTCCTCTGCACTCATCTTCTTGTCCTCCGGGTATCTGTCATTCATTCTGTTGATCTGAAAAACACAGAACTGTGTGTATATTTCAGTCAAATTTTTCGGTATTTCCTTCTGCTCTTCTCTTGTTTCTCCAAGCACAATTGCTGTAATCTGGCAGACGACTGGGATTTGACACATAATGTAGAGGCTTCTCATTTTTTTTAGGAGTGTTATGACTTGTTCAGCTTTCTCTGGAATGATCTTTTGTAAATACTCCTCTCTTTGGTGTTCATTGAAGCCTTGGACCTCTGTCACCCGGTCAAAGAGGTCACACAGATCCTTCTTGGCTGCTGCTGGTCTCGTTGTAACCCAGATGAATGCTGAGGGCAACATCTTACCAGTGATCAGACTTGTAATTAGTATGGCGACCGGTGATTTTTCTTTTGGGTCACAGATGAACTTTTTCAAGTCTAGCTCGAGTCTGCTTTCATCCAAACCGTCAAATACAAAAAGAACTGCCCCTTTTAATTTAGTGGATTCTCTCAACTCAAGTTCTGGGTAAAATTTAAGGAGAAGGTCAGAGAGGGTGCAGTTGTCGTCTTTGTGCTTGTTCAGCTCTCGAAATGGAAGAACAAAAACAAGTTCTATGTCCTCATAATTTGTGTTTTCTGCCCAGTCCAAGACAAATTTTTGCACTGCAACTGTTTTCCCCACACCAGCTATTCCCAAAGTCAAGACCTTTTTAGCAGGTTCGTCTGTTTGGTAGTGGTCAGAGAATATATTTGACAACTCTACTGAGTTCCCAGAGCATGTCCTTGTCTCCATTTGTCTCAATTGCATTGCTGCCACTTCATGAACATTGTTGACTCCTGTAGTACCTTCTATAATGCAAAGCTCGGTGTAGATGTCTTGTAGTTTTCGTCTTTTCCCCATAGTTTCTTCCAGGTCTTGACGTATAAGTAAAAACTTATTTTTTAAGATCTCCTGAAGTTTTCTTTTGAGGGAAGATATTTTCTCCGTTGAACACAACTCTGCTAAAATACCAAGGGGGAGAAATAAGGCGAGAAGAAATTGTAAAACATAAAAAGACATAAACATATTTAATTTATTTTAATGTCTGTAGTGAAATAACTTATATGTTACCTTTATCCTGAGGTCTTATAGTCACTGAGAGAGAGAGAGAGAGAGAGAGAGAGAGAGAGAGACATCACTACAGAAGCACAATAAATACTTAACAGAAGTACTTTAAATACTTACTATTTAAATATAATGTATCTGTTTTATTTAATACATTCTGCCTATTGCAAAAATACACATTGGAGTCAGGACATTGTAAAAGTATTTTGCCATACAATTGTTTGCCATACATTTTAATTGGTTTATTTTGTATAAATAATATTCAAAAACATATGAAATGTTCACAATTTTTTTTCAAAAGCCCTAGAAATGACCTAGAGTAATAATCAGTCATCTGTGTGTGTGTGTACTGTAGTTAATATGCCATTGGGCCATTATCCCCTCCTTGCTGTGGCAGGGGTCTTCCTTCTAAACTGAATGTGACAGGGCCATTAAAGGTGCAGCCCATCAAGGGTTTACCTTCCCTCCAGATTCAGCTTATAGTCTATTTACTTATATAATTTGGTTAGATGCCACGATATGGTTTGGCCTGCTAAGAGGCATAGTGAGGCTAATTATTAATGCGCTTAACACAAACCGATTGAACGATAGACTACATAGCCAGTCATAATTCCGAATTTGATTGAGCCAGAATGGGTTAAAAACATTTTCATTTTCTCATTGTCACATCATGAAAATAAAAACTAAACTGAATTTTTTCGCACAAACACACACACACACACACACACACACACACACACACACACACACACACACACACACACACATACACACACACCCAGAGACATATACACACAGCACAGAATAATGAATAGTGTCCAGGATGTCAAACATAATCACACATAGGATTATGAACATAAAGATACTCACACACACACACACACACACACACACACAGAGACAGAGAGGGGGTCAGAAAGAATGTGATAGAGATGAAAGAAAGAGAGAAGGAAAAAGGGGGATGGCACAGAGAAAGATACATTGAAAAAAGCCAGAGAGAAGGACAAGACAGAAAGAGGGAATGAATGACAGAGAAAGAGAAGTTCGAAAGAAATGGAGGAGGAAAATATTAAATAAAACAGAAAGAGTCACAAAGAAAGTAAGCAGAGAGAAAGTGAAAGAGAGAGAGAGATAGAAAGTGTGTTAGTAGAAACAGAAATGATGAATATACACGAATAGAGAGACAAACATGAGGTTGTCCTGAAGGAAAATAAAATGTATTAAACGATGTAGCATTTTATAGCCACCTTTCATGTGGTTAAATGTATCTATTTTTCCTCTTTCCCTTTCACTGTCAAAAACTATCATTTTTTTAAACATGTTATAGACATGATATAGACCCTTTACATGTCTGTCTATACATTTCCAAGTCTCACTTACTTACAAATATCAAAAACTTATCTCGGTTTATGTTATGGTTGTGTGTGTGTTTGTGTGTGTTTTTGTGTGTGTGTGTGTACTGCAGTTAATATGCCACTTGATCCAAATGTCTGACAGTGGGCCATTACCCCCTTCTTGCTGTGGCGTGTGCCTTCTTCCAAAGTTGAAGGTGACAGGGCCTCTGATGGTGCAGCCAGTCACGGCTGGGGCGTTCACCATCCCTCCAGAGTGAGCAATGGCGTTCACGTTGACCCCTCCACCCAGACCTAGGGAACTCTGCTGGCCTCCCACTGAGAGAGAGAGAGAGAGAGAGAGAGAGAGAGAGAGAGAGAGAGAGAGAGAGAGAGAGAGAGATCGGGGGAGATCGGGGGAATATGTGGGGTGAGAGAAAGAGGGAAAGATGGGGAGTGAAGGAAAGAGAGACAAGGAGAAGAAAGAACATATAAAGAAAGAAGGGGTCAGGGTTGAATGAGAGAGAGAAGGGGTCAGGAGAGAGTGAGAGAGAGAAGGGGTCAGGAGAGAAGGAGAGAGAGAGAGAGAGAGAGAGAAGGGGTCAGGAGAGAGTGAGAGAGAGAAGGGGTCAGGGAGAGGGGGAGAAAGATGAAAGAAAGAGGGAAAGGTGGAAAGTGACAAAGAGAAAGATACATTGAAAAAAGACAGAGGGAAGAGATGGAAAGAGGGAATGAATGAGAGATAAAGACCAGTAAGAAAAAAAGGAGAGACACAAAAAGAGAAATAGTGTCATGAGAAACAGAAATGATGAATATACTGTATATATGATTCTTCCCACATGCCCAAACAACCGCCTCATCAGAGACTGTGAGCTACACACTTACATCTTCCCAGATTTCTCTCCAAGTCCATGGCCAACTGGTTGAGGTTCATCTTCTTCAAGATGTCAAACATGACGTCCCCAGCTCTCGTGCTGTACACCTGCACTATTAAGTCCACATTGTCGTCTGTGTCGGCATTCTCCAGCTTTCGCCATGCGATTTGGCCCTGGTCCCGAAGGTAGTGCTTAAACCTCTTAAAATCGGCCTCCGTGAGGTTGTCAAGAGTGTTCCTCAGCACTTCCCTCAGGCTGGCGGTCATTGTGTGGTCCAAATGTATTAGTCAGCTACTAACTGGATGCTTTTGCCACTGTGAAAATGCCGTTTCTGTCTCCTCCTGTGTCAATAAAGGTTGAATGAATGAATGAAAGAAATAATAAAAGGAAGAATGAATGAATGAATGAATGGATGGATGAATGAATGCATGGATGAATGAATGAATGGATGGATGGATGGATGAATGAATGAATGGATGAATGACTGAAATAATGAATATATGAAGAATGAATGGATGAATGAGTAAATTAATAAATGTTATTCTAAGTGTATTTCCTGTCTGCCTCAGTCCACTACTGCCTATTACTTTTTCCACAAATAATGAACGGATGACCGAATGGAAACGTAGTATCTATATATATAACTATATGACATTAACTATATGTAGTATCTATGTAGTACTCACTGTATATAACTATATGACATTAAGTTCCTACGACTGACAATCCATCCCTAATTCTTAAGGTTCAGTACCAATCTATAAACGGGAAACACTTTTATAAATGTAAATGAAATACTGGTCACACTGAAGCACAAAGATAGGGAAGGGATGGAATGTAAAGGAAATACATAGTGAAGTGCCCATTCTAGGGATGGAATGTAAAGGAAATACATAGTGAAGTGCCCATTCTAGGGATGGAATGTAAAGGAAAAACATAGTGAAGTGCCCATCGTAGGGATGGAATGTAAAGGAAATACATAGTGAAGTGCCCATTCTAGGGATGGAATGTAAAGGAAAAACATAGTGAAGTGCCCATCGTAGGGATGGAATGTAAAGGAAATACATAGTGAAGTGCCCATTCTAGGTCTAGAGAGTACCAAACCTGCACTCAGACTGCAACGCCAAATAGCCAGGCTCGAATGGTATGGCAGTCAGAGCACATACTCATCTGGTGTGCCAAAGCAAACCAAAGCAAAACGTGTAGATCAATCTGATCAACTATAACAGATCTCATCAATACATTCAGAGTATTGTCTTCTATCTGTTTAGTATATTGTATCCATGGTGACTGGTTTTGTTTACTGTCCCTTAGTAATATGTGATAGTTTGTTTACTGTTGCTTAGTAATATTAGCCTGGGTAGCAGACAAACATTAGCCCCGCCCACAACATTTGAGGTCTGGAAGTTCGGTCTGGCACTGCTCCGTTGGGGAGAAATTATAAAAAAATCAAAAAGCTGTTCGTACCAATCAAATTGTCAGGGCGGGCTTTATACGATGATGGACAGATGATCAACAGTAACGTAATCAACCACGTCACCAAAGAGCGCTTGGGTTGAATTCGTTTTCAACAAACATGGCTGCCGCTGGAGAGCTGAGATGTGTAGATTCGACTCTGTTTTAGAAGACATCGACAGTGCATTCATTTTGAAAGAGGAGCAGAAAAACGCGATCAAGGCATTTGTCGATCGTAAAGATGTTTTTGCCGTCCTTCCTACGGGATCCGGTAAAGGTTTAATTTATCAGCTGGCCCCGATGGTCTACTTTATGGTCATACTACGTTGCTCTGATTGGTTTTAGGTATATCCAATTGAGCGATAAGGCATTTTTTTCCCTGGTTCGGTTGAAACACGCCCCTAATCACAGCCCAATGGAGTAGTATCCGACTTATATTCTGACTAGAATTATGAGTATGACAACTTCAGGCTAGTGAACTGTAACACCGAAACACTAATCCCAATTGCTATTCACAACTTGCAGAACCATATTTTGGAGTTTTCAACTGTAAATTCTGATCCGCAAAAGTACAAAAAAAATAATTGCAAAAGAAATGTAATACTTGCAAAACCACAGGATTTGCCTTTGCAAAGTTCTGAGCTTTCTCTCACATGTCTGCGTGTTTAAAAAAAGAAAAGATTTGCAACATACAACTTCATATCAAGAAACTATAGGTAGTGGCTGTTCTAACAGAAGTATCCAGTGGGTGGCAGTGTTTCACTGGCCAGGAACATTACAAGCGTCATGCAATTCTGTTCTGCTCAATGCAAGATGGGGGGAAGATAAGCCCCCTTGTACAGCTACTCTTCAGTTTACTTTTAACTGTAATATGTGTGTTCTCATGGGTTTGAGTAAACACTGTTCCCACCCAGTTAGTAAAACGATTTGATGTGTGAGAGGAAAAGCAGCCTTGAAGAGTAACATTAGTTGGTTAACTAGATAGCCTGGAGCACCTTCACATTACTGGGGCCCCGGGGCTAAGAGCATTTTTTAAGGGCTGCAGCTGGATGGAGAGATTGCCTCCCACCAGAGGTTATGAAGAAGAGCCTGATTAGCTGAGAAGTACAGATGCCATGGTGTATTCACCTCCAGTGAAGTCTCCAGTCTGGCATGTTTCCATATCAAGAGTCAAAAACAGTATTCAGGATTTATATTTATACACCCAAAGATTACTTTAGATCCTTGTAAATTAAATAGGTAAACTGAAATATATGTAGCCTATCTATATAAATATTTTGAAGATGTTTCAAACTTCAAAATCGTATTGGTATTACCTCTGCCAGTTAACACATTAGAAAGTCAGGTCACCTCTCTTCTGGAAATATGAACACGAGCATACTGTACTGTTTACATGACATTGTTTAATCTCATTAGACACATGCTGAAGTCTGTAAGTCAACCAACAATCCATACAACATCTCTATGAACCCACAAGTCATCAACACCCATCAACATTCATGCCATGATCCACCTTACCTCATTGTCCAAAGTAGTCGTCCCTCAGCCAGTCCTCAACTGACCCTAAGAACACAAAAATTCCATCTGATGAATATGTGAGAACAGCAATTGAACATGAAGTAAACATTTCCAGAGCACATAAAGGGGGCATATGCCACTGACACTGTGCAATGACATAATGCACGATTAGAGTATTGGAGTATTAAACATCAACTTATAGGACTCCTGTGTCCCTTATAGGACACAGGAGATCATCTGGAAGTTGTCTGGACAGTCATTGGCTAAAGGTGTTGGAGACATCAGGCTCCTCACTAATGTAACAGTGCTGTTGCCAAGAGTGCAGTATATCAATGCTGATATGGGGGAATAGAACTTGAAGTAAAAAGAACTGAGACACACATCTCTTTTCCAGGATAAGTGAAAGGACACACAGTCTATAGAAAAATAGGAAGGCTGTGGTTTTGACTACACTTGCTTTCATTTGAAATGTTTCTTAACAGTATTCTGTATATACAGTCACATAGTTAGCCCCATCAGTCTAGGCTCTTCTCAATCTCCACGCATAGACTGTAGATAGATGTAATTATGTCATGTTTATTGTCAGTCTGGATTTGATTATAAGTGCACTCCAAAGCCATGACCCAGACCCAGAGAGAGGAAATGGCCCTGATGGAGCCCAGATCTGGCAGAATGCCTTCACACTGAGGACTGCTGTAAAGGTAACTGGCTTTTCCAGTTAATTTTGTTGACCCAAGGGAAAACAATGTGTGTTATTAGATACAATGTAAGTCTTCTGATTTGATTGGGGTCAGATGGGAGGTCAGGTTTAATTGGCTGTAATGGTCAACCAAACAAAGCACAGGTGGGAGTTGCTAGTTACAGTTTTTAAAATAGTGGCTCGGATCTCTTTCTAGAAATTCATCTCTTATTGTGGTTTAAGATCCTACAATAAAACTCCTTTTAAGAACGTCACATCCAAGTCAAATGGGTGATTGAGACATTGCATGCTGTGCAATTTAGACAAGGCAAAAGACAGGACAATGTCAGTGTATTGACAGCCAGTTTCACCCTCACACCAACAAACCTTTGAAGCCAAGAGTTTCATTAAATGGTTTTGGCTGGATTCCTGCGCTAACAAAGACCCAACCCAGAGCATTCTGAGAGCACAGGTTCAGACATGTCACGGAAAGCAAAAATAGCTGTAGGCCCTCTCTCTCTCCTCATCCTCCCTCTCCCCAAAACAAAGCATTTGTACTCCAGATGACATGCCATGATAATCTTTTGACAGTAAGCTGGCAGCAGTTTTCAGTTGCTCAGCACCAGCTGTATGAGCTGGGAGTCGACTTGATCACATTCATGTTCATGTTTTAGAATGATCACAAGTCACATGGCATTAGAAAATGACTCTCTATCTCTCACTCTCACTCTCTCTCACACACACACACACACACACCTGTGTGTTTCTTTGTACTCATACACAACCATGCGTATGACTTGATTTCAATTTTATTTTCTCCTAAAAAAAGACACTCACATCTTCTCTGTCCCGACTGAATTCCTCCATGGTCATACCTTAAGAAGAATGAGAAAAGAAAATCCTGTTGAGGCAAAATAATTTAGAATGTATCTTGTAATTATTGCATTGTTTTAATCACACACAATTATATTGTTTTCTGTTTGAGCAGAAGAGGGAAAAAATAAGCATGGAATAAAAAGGCAGAAACATATTTCAGAGTCTTTATATACAGCCAGAATAGCTGGAAGGTAGCATAATCACATAAACCTAGTATAATAATAATAATAATAATAATGATAATAATAGTAATAATAGCTGGAAGGTAGCATAATCACATAAACCTAGTATAATAATAATAATAATAATGATAACAATAGTAATAATAGCTGGGAAGTAGCATAATCACGTAAAGTTTACAGTATTAAATAAACTAGGTGCTTGACATAGTTTGAACCTCAAAAAGATCCTTCAAAGAGATCCTTCATTTTCAACACATAATGAAATATAACCATATTTTCATTTCATTTTTTTACTTGTAATGTACAGTTTCTTATGAATTGATTCATGTTCCACATTATTAAGTGCATATAAATATCAGAGTGAATGTCATATTTTAAGAAGTAATTCATTTAAAGAATAAAATGACCTCCCCCCTCTCTCCCACACACACAAGCAGTTCTCTTTTTCACAGTATTGCATGTGCACGTGTGTGTGTGTGTGTGTGTGTGTGTGTGTGTTTGTGTTTGTGTTTGTGGTGCTCACATGTGTGTGTGTTCTCTCACCCTCTCCTTTTTATTCTTTACATATGTGATCATTTGTCTACCAGCTTTGCTTGCTTTACCAGAGTGGTACATCTCACATTCAGGCATCTCTGTCAACGGGGCATGTGAGGTGTGGAAATGGTCTAACTCTGTCTAATCAGTCCGTCCTAAAAGACATTAGTGTTGACGAGACCTGCAAATCATCCCTTGAATTTTCCAACTCTGTCTAATCAGTCTGTCCTAAAGGACATATATGTTGATGCAGACCTGCAAATTATCATGACCTGTTAATGACCAGGCTTAGATCCACTTAAAAAAAAAGTGGATTTCTAGTCGGTGCTTACAAAAACAAAAACTGGTTCTTCCACTGTCATGCATGTTTTCTTACTCACTGCATTTGCCCTGTCACTGAATTCCAGTTTTCAGCCTCATGGTTTTGACAAAAGTCAAAGTTGGCCTACTGCTCTCCAGATGAACTTTGTTCTTTGCCAGGCTTCATCATCCGTTTCAGTGTGTGAGGGGGTTCAAAAAAGTTTGGTGACCACTGGTCTAGAATGTCACTGTGGCTGTGTCACTGCCTACACAACCATTTTGTAAAGTAAGTGTGAACGGTAGGAAAACAAGAGGGAATAAAGGCCTTTTTACAGTTCATGCTGAAGTCTAAATCCAAACATGCAATGGATCGAATTATTATGTATAGAAGATTCAATCACATTGCATTCCTCAAATAATACAAACATAAACACATAATAAGCACATAAAAGCACAATATGAGCACATAAAATGAAAAACTAAAGTTGTCCATAAAATTGGATATAATACAATGATAATATAGAGAGAAATGTTTTAAAACGTTAGCTCACTTTTGCTAAATGAGTTGCTTAGGTCTGATATTGCTGGCTGTAGCAGCATGTAGGGTAGACTGCAGTGGTTCCCAAACTTTTTACAGTCCCGTACCCCTTCAGACATTCAATTTCCAGTTACGTAGGCTACCCCCCCCCCCCCTTTCACCCTGAGGTAGATTGATGGCTTAAAATTAGTGAATAATATGTGCCACAAGTGACCCAAACCTTCTAAGGTTGTTGTTTGCCAGCCATCAGAAGACTTAAAAAACATTATTTGTAGGCGATTGGAAAGATGAGCGAATTCATTTTACAGGCTGTAGCGGAGGTGTGTGTGTCAACCATTGAACAGGGGGGCGTGGCCGGAGCGAGTTCAGCACAGACGTGACATGTTCTCAGTGGTTTTGTTTTTTAATTAATGCTTGTTCATTGTTGTGATCGTTGTTGTGTTTATTAGAAATAAATACAGCCTTGCAGGGCAAAATACAGGGGAATGTGGGCGATTTTGATGCACAAAATGATGTTTCCGTCTGAAAGTTGCAATTCTGTTTCAAAGGGTACATTCCGCGAATTCCGTCCGTTTTCTGTTATCGCGGACATTTTCTCCCCGCGTACCCCAGTTTGGGGACCGAGGGGGTAGAGTAACATTTCAAATATTTTTGGAATAAGAGCCACCAACAGCCTAAAACAATCTGAGTGTAGGCTACTCAGAATGTCTCTGTAAGATAATAGGCAAAGCTCACATTGTTATGATCGTTTTTATAGCCATACAAGGGAATATATTGTAATGACAATTAAGAGAGCGACACAAACGGTTTGCGTGAAAGAAATGAGTTCCTGTGCCCAGTAGGCTACTGGCTGCAATATGACATGCTACAGACAGGGTTTTTTTTTTATCAACGGAGAACATAGGCTACCATAGTTGACAAAGCTACGATAAAAGTTACTATATCAAACGTGCCTCATGAATGAGTTGCAAATGGTAAAAAGAGTACCAACTGTACTCGGTCTACCCCTGTCTTGAGTTGAACTTGAGTCTCACGTGTGGAAAAACAACGTACCACCAAAACCGATAGCGCATCTCGACCAAGGCTAATCATAGAATTCAGAAAAAAATTCCTATAACCTCTCAGAGAAAACCCACACTCACACCTACTCACAGAGTAAGATATTCCCAGTAAGATCACAGCTTAAACAAGCACTCTCAGTAGTTAGGCACCCAGCGTGCCGTTTTTGGTGAGAGCAACTCATATATGTTGTTTGTAGTATTGATACTCAAAGCTAATGTCCCGTGCTGCACCTGCACTCCGATTAACAACTGTGTCACGTTTAACAAGTGTCACAAATCAAGGATAATCCATATTTTAGTCGAGGTGAATATTATTCTGAGGTAGGCTACTACCTTACCGTCAGATAAATGAAGTGCATCGAATGCTCCAAGCCGACGTGATGTAAAACAGATTTTTCAAACTTGAATGCGGACTTAACTACGTATGATTTGCCATTCTGAATAGTCACTAGGGACACAAAGGGCGGGGAAAGATCAGTGAAGTTGCCTATGTAAAAGAGTAATTTCACCAGCAGTAAGTTTCGTGACACTATACGGGGATCCGTTACATGCTCTGCGATTGGGACGCAACCAGTAGGGGCGGTAGGAAACCAGTTTTCACTTCTTCTCCTTAAGTCTATGAACTCACGTCAATAACATCTAACATTGCAAAATGACGAGAAGCCTAGCGTAGACCTACGTGAAGTCGGATTCTCTTAAAACCGCAGTTGTCTTTTCCTTAGTCCTTAATTCTATTTCACATCTTTGACCTCGACGGAAAAAGTAATGAGCAGTTAGGAATAGACCACAGGACTATCCGACGCAGCCATTGTCGAGGCGCCTGTCTCGAGCGTCATTGCTAGTTTACCGAGTTCATCGTCGTCTTGAATGGAGCATTAATGCCCTGTTACAGTGGAAGGGCTGAACTTTACCCATGATGATTTTACTAACCTTTTTTCACAAGATGGGTTACAATGGGCACACAGCCTACAAATGAACATTTACGTGCTAGATTAATGTGCCATTACATACAAACCTACTAACAAAAATATCACTTCCTCGTCTTCAAGCCATTTTTTCCCACTGTTCCTATTAATTTATTGGAACTGTGGCTGATCCAGGGTGACAGTCTATGGATTTGGATAACAGACTAGATTTAGACTACATTTGTTATTTGACTTCATTCAAGGCAAATTAGAGTGAAGGTCTGAAAAGGTGCTATGAAAAAGTAGGCCTAATCGAATCTGCAGCGTGGCATTTCGCAAGTAGGCCCATCAAGTCCGTGAAAACTTTTGTGTCGTCTGCAACTAGTAACCCTCTAGGTTAATATTCCATATTCAGTCCACGAAAACGAGATCAGCACCTCTATTATGAATTAGAACCGTAACTTTGACTTATTATGCTTACTCACCCTCATAGAAAAACGATGGACACGTTCTTTCATGCAGTCGTTCTCTGTTAAAACCTTCCTTGCTGAGCTTAAAATGACTTTCGTTTTTATTTGTTCTGCGTTGATCATGAGCATTAGCCCCTCCCTATGTAAAGTGAAAACCTACGCCCCTAGTGGTGGTGTTCCTATTGGAGAGCAGTTCATAAACTTACTGCCTACTACCAAGCCAAATCAGTGAAGTTATCGAACACAAATATTTCAGGGTCTGTGCAGTAACAATCCTCTTAACTATGAAAATCTGAAGCAATATTGTGCCATCCTTCAAAATTCTACTATTGCTCCTTCTGCCGCTCGTATAAAGATCCACGGCACGCACTCTATTGCCCCGTAACTACGAGCGCTGGCACATACAAACTCATAGGATTTGCATACAAACACACGCATACGGACTAGTATACCTGTACACATGCAAACATGCACACACCCTATTAAAATAACTTAAGGAGGCTAAGACACTTTAATTATGCGTTCGAACGTTTTCTTGTAAATGTTCCTGGCCACCTATGTGTTCACCTGATCTGTCTAGTGTGGTTAAGTTCTTTGTCAGGTATGTGAATGTGAATATTGTGCGCTGACCCTGAGGCTGCTGACTTTAGTCCTTTGCTTGATTTAGAGGCTTAGCAGGGATTTTGGAGATGCCTACTGCCTTTGCTTGATTAAGCCACTTTTCTTCGATTTTGACTTATTTTTATTGATACATTTCTGCATTGGATTTTTTCCCCTAATCTGCATTTTGTGTTGGATTTATTGTTTGTTTGATATTTTTCAAGCCTTAATAAAACCTTTTGACCTTGATCTCGCACTCTGACTGAGGTTTTTGGCCTCACCCACCTATAGAGGATAACCCTGTGCTCGGGTCCGTCACACTCCTTTCATCTCATACACGCGCTATTAGCCTACTCTCCCTCCCATATAAAGCTGGGTCCATAATCACAAACACCATAACACATTGTGGATAGGCTATGATTCCGATCTTGACATTCTTTAATAAGCCTGAGGCTAAGGTTTCTGGCAAGCGTGTACCATGATGGCATGTTCAGAGAGCGTCTCTTCCCTTTATCATACTAAGCAGTAGCCTGCTGCCTACGGGCCGAAACACAACAAACGCGTTTTTAAAAACGGGACGCTTTGTTGAACTATTCTCAACTTTCCAGCGCAAGGTGCGGAGGCGCACCGCTCATCAATGTCACACTCGGCCCAGGCAGGTTGCGCACGCAGCTCCGCTTCCTATAGGCGCCCTGCGGCTGTTTTGCCCGCCGCACTTTACCAAGATGTTTTTGAAGCGTCTGCCGTTTTAAAAACGCGTTTGGTGTGTTTCGGCCCTACCTGTCGGATAGACGGATCGAGTGAGTCTTTCACTGAATGTGATTACAAACACAGAGAGTGACTCACTCTCACGTAGATGATGCACATAAACAGTCAACTGCTTCATATCCGCTCCTTGTCACAGGGTGTTCAATGCACCACCAACGCGTTCAGCCCCTACAACACATGTATTATATACCTCGTTTTTGGAGCCTGATAACATTGGTTTAGAATGGCTGTTTTTCTTTCAAACTTGTATTCTCTTCCTGCATTTGTAAAGGACTTTAGTTGATTCCATTGTGCGCACTGGCTTTTTTAATACGACGGGATTTACATCCACGTCGCTGCTAAGTGGGTAACACCTCTGACACACCCACCAAATGAGAGAAAACGTACCTCAAAGACTGTTGCACACGGTCTTCAGATTGAACGTGACCCTGGCAGTGTACCCTTGGGTATCGTGCCTTACAGGAAGTGGAGAACTGGGATTTGTAGTTTTTAAGGCTTTTAATGCGGAGTGTTTGAGAGAAGCAGGTCTGTTTGTTCTGGCCCTGAACATTCTGTCACTCTGTCTTCAACTGGTGTGACTATCTCGCACGCCTTTGTGTCTGCTTGTTTTGTGTTGCTTTTTGTGAATAATTTCTCCCCCTCAAAGTTTGTCTTGTGTCTTGAGTTGAACTTGAGTGTCCACATGAGGACAAAGCACTACCACCAAACCCACTAGCGCATCTCGACCCAAGCTAATATTAGAATTCAGAGAAATGGTCAAAATATAAAGATTGTATGTGTCATTTACCGTAGCTAGGTTTCACCTAATAAGCAATATTTAAATTTAAAGATATCTTAAATCCAAGGGCGTCAACAGCATTTTGAGAGTGGGGGGGGCATATTTTGGCGGGGGGTCTGGGGTTTCTCCCCCAGAAAATTTTGAAAGATGTAGATGCAATTTCCCGTATTCTGGTATATTTACCATGTTTTTAGATAAAAAATGATCTCTCTCTTTCATTGTTTTTCCTTGGAGTCGGCATGGTCTGCAATCACTGACTACTATTATGTTGTGGTAGACTGGGTAAACACAGCCCACTCTGCAATCTTAGATTGCAAAATAATATTGAGCTTGGTCTGGTGATAGCCAGGATAATGTTTTGGTGTAATACACAGAGGACTGACCAGTGGCGTAGCGTAGTAACGACGGGCCCAGGTGCAAGATATTATGACGGGCCCCCCTAGTGAACGCTAAAAAAAAAATCGTAGCGTTCCCTACTTCCACAACCGCGTCTAAAAAAAAACGTTAATCGAAGGTGTTTGTTATCGATATAAATAGTGTTTAATTAATCAACCTTACATATTTCAGAAGTGATTGGTGTGTACACAATGAACTAAGTCTTGTTTGACTCTCAGCAGGAACATTTCTTACCGTAACAATTGTTAACTGTTGCATGGTTGCTGACACACCACTGAGGGCAGAAACAGCGATTCTGATCCCAGCTGAGCTGCTGCACTGCTGACACCGTGGGCTGGCGTCTAGTTGACGGCAATTCAAAAGCCAAAATAATCTAATTTAGGCAGCTTTGCCGCCTTCTCCTCCTGTTCTTTTTTCTCTTGCCCTTTACTACTTCCACTCTTGTGCTTAAAAGGCATTGTTACGAGTAAAGTTGTGCTGTGCAGTGCTCAATGAGCTAGGTTATCAGACCTTCAGACCTAGGTTATCAGAATTGGTTTAACTATAGCGTATTGTATTGTCACATGATCAAATAGAGACTTGACATTGGACAACAACATACATATTACCCAGCAATCATCATTGCTAATCACAAAAATACCAAAGAAAATAAGAACTTATTCATTTAATTGAATAGTGTTTTGATAGTTTCTATAGTGTATGTAGGATAAGCATATGATTTTGTTATAAATTGCTACTTTTTCCCAAAAAATAATCACAACCATGACTGAGATAAGTTTGCTCTTTCAGGTGTATATATAGCATTTGACACTGCTGTCTATTTTAAAACAGCGCGCATTTGAACAAAAGCAGACCCGAGACAATTTGACGATGTACACGGATCGGGGGTGCACCCGCTATGCAACCTTCGCTGATTGGATGCCTGTTAATTTACGCGTGTATATCTTTGGGCTCGGCTACGGGCCCCCTCACGGGCCTAGGTGCAGTGCAGCCGCACCTGCTGCACCCCCCTATAGCTACACCCCTGGGACTGACACTTGACAACTTTAGCACTTTATTCTCCACTTAATGAGAGCAAAATATTTAAAAGGAGGATTTAAAAAGTCATTAGAAAAACTAGCATGTTAGCTAACGTTAACACCATATTAGCTCACGGTTGTTAAAAAATAAACCACCTTCATTTTTTTTTGTAGCTATTTGAAAAAAACATCCTGGTCATTCCTTTCTGCCTGAAACAGACGCCTAAGTCTGAACACGGCCAAAAGCACAACATATTTCAGTCCCAGAATGAAAAATCAACAAATGCTGTTCCACTAATGGGTAAATAAAGTATGGTATTGCCTGGTGCTAGTTGTAGGTAAATAGCTTGCTTATTCATAATGTTTGCAGAAGGATCTTTGTGACTTAATGCTATTATAGCCAGAGAATGTGTCATAAGGGTGCTTTGGCCACTAAAGGGAAAACTTGGGCAACTCTGAATTACTTTCCTCTTCCTCGAAAAAAACCTCCTTCCATCTCGTCTGATGAAAAGCTAGCGCAACGCTTCAATCAAAGGGTATGGGAGTTGAATCTGGTGCGTGATGTGCAGGAAACCAGGAAAACGCGGAGTGGATTTCTATTGCTATGGGTATTCCCGCTACTGATAAAGTGGAACGGATTTGATTGTAGAGGAATGGAAAGAACGCTGGACTAGTAGACCAGTCATGCACTAATATTTTGATGTCAAATGTGGGGGGGTCCAAACGACTTTTTTTTTAAAGTGAGGGGGACGTGACCCCCCCAAGTTATATTGTGGCGACGCCCATGCTTAAATCTGCAGTCTTCCCACCTCCGTCGAAGAGTGAGGCCCTTGCGCACTGCATTTTATGGACTCAACATTATTAACCTTTATTGGACAGCAAAATGGAGCTTTAGGATTCATTTTGAACAAAACAGAGGACTGATGGATCTACAGTCATGCCAACAGATGGCACACATGCCAGTTAAAATGGAACAAGCAGGCAGTGCTTTAGAACTGCATTCACAGGACATGGTAACAGATGTCAGTCCCCTTCCAATTATTGATTATTACAAAACAAAGCCACACAGGCTATTTTTTTTAGGTCAGCATTAAACTTCTTTTCAGCAGTGTTTCATATCAACTGTGCTGTTCTATTTATGATCTACTCTGATGTAAAGGCAGAGTGCACAATTCTGATGATATCTGAGCTCAACAGCCAATCAGATTATACCCCTACTCTCCATGCTCCTGAAGCAACATGTTGATTGGATAGAATACTGCATGGAGTACTGTCTGAGCCACCATGTTTGTTTCTCAATTAAAGAGCCAGGATTGTTTACGAACACAAACGTTTTTTTATGAGCACCCACACACACACCCAGAACAGACTATCTATCGATTTGGCTAAAGGTGTATTGGATTAGAAATGCAGACTGTAAAATAGTGTGAAAGTAGTCAAAGACCATCTTAAATGTGTTTATTTGTTTGCTGTTAATAAGCAAGAGCCTCATGTCATGGTCAGAAGTGTCTCAAAGCCTCTATGTGTTCATGCATTTAATATTCTCTTGCTTTCCTTGGGCAGCAGAATGGAGGTCGTGATTTTTTTTATTTTCACATTTTTCAAAAAGGTGTGTGTTACGACCAGCTTGTGAGGCCGCAACATAAAAAAGAGGAGGCAGACAACGTGATCAATTGTTAACCACATTCATGTATTTTCTCAAAAAGGTAGATCCAACAAAAAGTCTAGGGGATTTAAAAGATGCGTGGATGTGTGAAGTATGTTGGTGAGTGAGTCTTTGCAAAAAGTAAATGAGAGAGGAGCGGAAGCTGAATAGGCTCATAAGACGTTGCAGTGCTTTTATACTCACACCGGCGCCAGGTGCGAGTAATTACCGTTAATCAGTTTCCCCGCTGCAGGCCTCAACCTGCTGCCTCCGTATGGCCAGTACAGGGACTGCAGGCGGGGTGCGCAGGGGCACAGGGGGTCGTAACAGTGTGTAAGAATGTCAAATTTACATCCATATTAACGATTAACAGTTACTTAACAGTTAAAATGGAAAACCAGTTAGGCTTTAGAAATGCTTCAACAGGATGATATCAGTGTCATTTCTCATTTAAATTACTGATTTCATTAAAGCCACTTAAGATCAACAGTGTTTCATATTTCAATTTTGGCCTTTTATCTAAGTTCTATTATGAATTAAACACAGTTTTAAACTAGATAAAGCCCATCTAGAACATGTCCATTGGTTTGCTGTAGTGAGACGCCTCCAAAAGTCTCTATGAGCCTCATTGTGTTCATATGTTAAATATTCCTATTTGTGTCTTTGTTGTGGAGTGTCTGTTTCTGCATGTCCAGAGACACAGCTTCTGCTATAGGTATAGCTGCAGATGAGCCCAAAATGAGACACACCTAATTCTCTATTTCCCCCTCTAATAACAACTACACACTCATTAAGAACTCAAGACTTCATAAGACTTCAGAGAATTAAAGACTGATATGGAGGAATAGACTCAAGCAAACCTCACTGATTTGAAACAATAAATGTTAGAGCTCCCCCTACTGTTGAAAAACTGACACTGATTTCTCACAATCTCTCCTTGTATTGCATTTAACCTGGTCAACTATTAAACCAGTCATCATTCAGTGCTCTTGTGGCAGCCACCTGCCTCTGACCCAGTCTCTCTTAATCATGACTTTAAAATGGCTTATTATGGCGTTACAAGAATATTGTCTAGTGTTAAAGGGATTTGTTGACCTGTCATGTATTACACAGCACAGGAGTTTTCTGGCTGCTACTCTGAATTTTGACACCAGGTAGAATGCATCTGATAAGAGTGTATTGTTTTAAGGTCTCTCTCTTTCACTAAGGCACTTTGTTGAGGGTCACACTGTGTTCCTCCATTTGCATCAGACCACCTCATCAATTTTCTGTTGAATTACACAGAGACTGTAACAAAGTAATTCAGGAATCCAGGCACTAAGCATCACCTCATTAACACCTTCTTTACAGTCAAACATGCTGGTGGCAGCATCATAAATGCGTGTTCACTTTTTTCAACTTTTTATTCTCATCTTGCATTCATAAAGGACTGACTTCTGCAATCATGCCCACTGTCAGAGTATGAGGATGATTAACGTGAGTAAGTGATGAGTAATGTGACCAGATAGTCCACAGCAATTGGATAACTGTGCTGCATGTAAAAGGGTGACCATGAATCTGGTAGAGAATCTGGAAGAGATTAAAGCTATTACTTACAGACAGAAGCATATTAACTACTTCATTTATACTATCAGTGCATTTACATACACAGGAGAGACTACATGAGTCACCATGCTGACCTGGAGTCAGCCTCTCTCCTCTGGTACAACCAAATAAACTCCCAGAGAAAAAGCTTGAAAGGATGGGAGACATTATCTACCACTACGGAGAAGAGCGCTTTGGAGTAAACAAAAGGAGAAGTGGCAAGACACCACCCGCGCCAGCCAAATCTAGAAGGCAGCAAGAGATCGAGATACTTGTCAGAGAAAGAAGGCAGCTGAGAAAGCAGTGGAAGAAGGCCTCTGATGCAGAGAGAGAAGGTCTCATGCTACTCCAAGCAGACATCAAATATCGGCTGGCAACCTTGCGAAGAGCGGAAAACTTAAGGAAACTTCGTAGGAAGAAGGAACACTCAAGAACACGGTTCTATAAAAACCCCTTTAAGTTTGTCAAAGACCTCTTCGCAAAGGAAAAGTGCGGAATCCTAAAAACTCCAAAGCCAGAACTGGAAGAACATCTGGAAAAGGTCCACCAGGACACGGAAAGGCATGAGCAGATAATCATCCCACATGACATCCCACCTATTCAACCACCAGAATTCAATCTGGACACTGACCCTCCAAAATGGAAGGAAGTAGAGAACGTTGTCCGACGTGCAAGAGCGGCCTCGGCTCCTGGGCCTAATGGAGTACCATACAAGCTCTACAAGAACGCCCCGGATGTTCTACGCTTTCTTTGGAGGCTCATGAGGATAGTGTGGAAGAAGGAAATAATACCAAAGGCATGGCGAAGGGCTGGTGGTGTGCTAATCCCGAAAGAGAAGGATGCGACAGACATCAGTCAATTCCGATCAATCTCCCTTCTCAACGTCGAAGGGAAGATCTTTTTCAGTATAATAGCACAGAGGCTGTCCACTTACCTGGAAAGGAACAAGTACATTGATACATCTGTACAGAAAGCAGGCATTCCTGGTTTCTCTGGCTGCCTGGAACATACTAGTATGATTTGGCACCAGATCCAAACAGCTAAGAAGGACAAGAGAGACCTCTATGTCATCTTCCTCGACCTGGCCAATGCCTTTGGCTCAGTTCCCCATGAACTCCTCTGGGAATCCTTCAACTTTTTCCACGTACCAAAACCCATCACTACACTGGTAAAGGCCTATTTCCAAGACCTGCAATTGTGTTTCACAACACCTGACTTCACAACAACATGGCAGCGCTTGGAAGTAGGCATAATGGCAGGCTGTACAATTTCGCCTCTGGCCTTCACTATGGCCATGGAAGTCATCATCAGGGCATCGAGATGGGTGGTCGGCGGTGAGAGAACTAAGGAAGGGCTCCGTCTCCCACCTATCCGAGCATACATGGATGACATGACTACACTGACCACCACCGCAGCATGCACCAGGCGGCTACTTGCAAAACTGCAGGATAACATCAAGTGGGCCCGGATGAAAATCAAGCCAAGCAAATCTCGAAGCATCTCCATAGTCAAGGGACAGCTTAAAGATGTGAGGTTCTGCATTGGAGATGACCCGATACCAACGGTGTCTGAGCAACCCGTCAAGAGCCTGGGTAGATGGTACAACGAAAGCCTCCGGGATAAAGATCAAGTGCAGCAAATAAGGCAGGACATCGCCGACGGTCTTGAGAACATCAACAAGACCCTACTGCCTGGGAAGCTCAAGCTTTGGTGCCTACAGTTTGGACTTCTCCCCCGGGTAATGTGGCCACTCACCGTCTATGAGGTCCCAATAACAACAGTGGAGAAGATGGAGCGAACCATTACCTCATACGTGAAGAAATGGCTGGGCGTCCCACGATGTCTGAGTAACATCGGCCTCTATGGCAAAGGGGTCCTTGAACTACCTCTTACAAGTCTAACGGAGGAGTACAAGTGCTCTAAAGTAAGACTTCAGATGACATTGAAGGACTCCAAAGACCAGACCATTAGCAAGCCTGCACCTCCCCTACAAACTGGACAGAAATGGACATCATCCAAGGCTGTGCAACAAGCAACATCAGCCCTGAGACACCAAGACATTGTGGGGAATATCCAGCATGGAAGAGGAGGCTTTGGCCTGGCAGCAAGCAAACCAACATTCCATAAGGCAACAATATCTGAACGCAGGAAGTTGGTGGTCGAGGAGGTGCGCAGACAGGAGGAGACTGCAAGAAGTGCAAAGGCTGTCTCTCTTGCTAAACAAGGGCAATGGACGCGGTGGGAAGGCCTGGAGAGGAGAAAGATCAACTGGAGTGAGCTTTGGCAAATGGAGGCAAGCAACATCAGCTTCATCATAAGAGCTGTTTATGATGTGCTTCCATCACCAAAAAACCTTCATCAATGGTATGGCGAGGACCCAACCTGCCCCCTCTGCCCAGCTCCAGCGACTCTCAGGCATATTGACAGGTTGCAAGACCAGCCTCTCACAAGGCCGCTACACCTGGAGGCACAATCAGGTCCTCAAGAGCTTGGCTGCAGCGCTTGACATCAAGAGGAGTGCAACCAATTCATTACCTCCAAAAACAAGCAATCCCGTTAAAATAACAACATTCATCCGGGAGGGACAGAAAGGGCCCAAGCATCCTCTTACGAAGCCAGAAACTGGACACCTAGCCCTGGCCCGGGACTGGAAGATGCTTGTTGATATTGGCCAGCAACTCATTTTTCCACCTGAGATTGCTTCTACCAACCTTAGGCCAGACATGGTACTCTGGTCCCCGTCACGGAAGGCTGTGTACATCATAGAGCTCACAGTCCCGTGGGAAAACTCTGTTGAAGAGGCCTACGAGCGTAAAAAACTGCGTTACACAGAGTTGGCTGCAGACGCAACTCAGCGTGGCTGGAATGCAAAAGTCTGGCCAGTTGAAGTGGGATGCAGAGGATTCGTGGCTTCTTCCACCATCAGGTTGCTAAAAGAGCTTGGAATCCATGGACAGGCTCTGCGGCAGACCGTCAGAGCAGTGTCTCAAGCAGCTGAAAGAGGCAGCCAGTGGATCTGGATCAAACGGAAGGACCCTTGCTGGGCTATAACTTCATGACCCCCCACCCCCACCTGAGAACCCAATTCAGATCCCTCCAACTTGAGGAGGGCATATGAGGTATGCGGTCAGCTGTAGGGCTGGCTCAGGGAAGAGGACGCCCCTGCCTTGCATAGTCCCGTGGGAAATCTTAATTGGGCATGGGACACAAGCTAAGGCTTGATCACCCTTTAGCTGGCCACCTTTGATGAGGGTGTTTAGTGATTAAAGGCCAAAACACCCACTGATTCGAAGGCACACTACTGAGGATGGGTCCCAAAATTTACATCTTAACCCAGTCTAAGAATTAAACCTCCCATGCCACTCTTTCAACATCACGGTAATTCTCATGCGAGTGCATACCATCTATTGGCACAATGGACAGTTTTAACATCTCGTCCTGTGTTTTATGATTCCACAGACACACAGCACTGACCTCAGCACACTATGTGCCTCCTGAGCAGCCCTGCTTTAGCTATGGGGACAGGCTTAACCATAAGGGTCTCTTACCACAGGATAAACCTCAACCCTCTTCTCTACCTCTGTAATGTATTACCTGATACCAACAGCAGGCAGGAAATCAGCAAGGATGATATCATGAAACTATTTATAATGAAGCCAAGTCTATTGTTAAACTAAGAGACCATCAGATTCTGTGTATGTTAATCTACCTTGACAATCCTCTAGCCAACAAGTCTATAAGCTTTTGTTTAGAGCATTCATACATACGCATGACAATCAAAATCAATTATCGATTCAAATGTAGATACATTTTTCATTTTCACCCATATCCATTTCAATTTCACAACAAAACAGGTAAATGCACGTACCTTGAGATAAGTGTAGCCACCTAAGACATATTCCACCTGTACAGGTTGTTCACTGTTTCAGAGTGAATGTTGTGTTTCTGTAACAAGACGACATAAAAAGTTTTATATCTTAGATAACACTCTCAGTTGGAACACCCTCCTTCAGCCTTGAGTTCATATTCTTAAAGAAACACTAACATGGTTTAGGTGCTGTAAGTGTTTGTGACTGAACCTTTGGGTATCCTGTCTCAGCTCAGGGTGCAGACATTGTTCAGGGTGTTCATTTATTACATGTTAACATTTACAGTAACATCAAACCCAGCAATCCACACAAGCACCACTGATCACTGACTGAAAAGGCTATCAAAGGGTGAATGTCACCCCAGGCTTATCTGGAGTCAGTCCCTCACCTTTAGTGTCATCAGATGAACTCCTACAGGCTGATCTGGAGTCAGTCATCATATTCATTCATTAAGTCTCACGGAATGGGGCTTTAACTATTGTCCTGTGGCCTAAACTGTGACACTGATCTCAGATCTGCTGTCATAATGTGGTGTAGGTGGCATCCAACAGCAGAGCAGACATGAGTACAGAAATAAAACGGTTCTTTAAAGAACCAGGCTAAGGCACAAAAACTCAGGCTCTGGACTCTGTATAAAACACCAGACAATCCAAGGACAAAAACCCAGAAGGGCACGTAAGCTGTTCAGAGTCCAAAAGACAGTGGACAACAGAGAGAGACAAAAGAGACAAACATAACATAAGAGAACCACTGCATTTTACGAACTATCAGGATCATTATCATCGCCAATGATCTCAGATCTGCTGTGTGTACTCTGTACACACACACATTACACAATTACTATCCCTAACAAACAAACACACACTCACACACACACAAACACACTACACAATAACTGTGCCTAACACACACACTCACGCACACACACACACATACATACACACACACACACAATAACTATGCCTCACACACACACACACACACACACACACACACACACACACACACACACACACGCACACACAATAACTATGCCTAAAACACACACACACACATTACACAATAACTAGGCCTGCCACACACACATTAGACAATAACTATGCCTAACACACACACACACACACACACACACACACACACACACACACACACACACACACACACACACACAGACAGAGACCCCAGACCAGTGCATACTTTTCAAACAAATGCAGCAAATAATATTGTTGCTGAACATTTCTTATAACCCACATATTGAATTCAGGTAATGCACGAAATATACAAAAATGCAACATCACCATTTGCATAGTAACCAAGGATAGAGGGGCTCAGTGAATGTGGAGTGGAATGTGTGCAGGTGGGTGAGTGTGTCAGAGGAGACACTGTAGAGGGACAGAGTGCCTGCTGGCCAGTCCAGGTACACTCATACTCTGCTGCAGCGGGAGGAGGGGGCAGGTAGAGCGGTTTTTATCACTATTGTGCCTGACAGAGTAACTTTTATCAAACTCCAGACTCCAGGACTTGTCATTATGTCCCAGCCAGCTGTCATCATTCTGCCCTTTCCTCTGGATGCTTCTATATGCCACTTCTACATCAGCCCCATGCCCAGTCCACTCAGCCTCCCAGTAGCAGCGTCCAGACAGATCCTCTTTGCACTGCACCTGATACCAGGTGAGTGAGTAATGTTCAAATATTTGTGTAATGTTCAGATTTAGAATGTACTCATGCTTCCCCTCTTCTGTTAACGTTAGTGTGGCTCTTCTGTTAGAGTTGCTGTGTTGCCTGTAAAGGCATTCATGTAGTTTCCTGGTGTATTACGACTGGGTCACTCTTGCCAACTGTGATAAGTCTGTGCAGGGGCTAGTGTGCCGGCTACTGAAAAGATCAGGTGCTAAGGCAAGTGTGACTGGAGCTTGTCTTTTCTTTTTTTTAAAGGGAGATCGACATTGGTAAGTTTGGAAGGTAATGTTATATCTACCTAGATATTAACACTAAACTATCACTAAGTGAGCTTTGGCAATACTGTTTCTTGGACTGGACGCTTCCGTCTGTTATTTTGCTACAACCACATTTTTTTTATGGACCAAAATTCTCGGGGCAAGGCTTAAAATATTCGGGGCCGTGGCCCCAATTGATCGGACCCAACAACGCTACTGTGTCTGCGTATCCCTGAGCTTTCCCTGCATTCTTCGTCTGTGTCCTCCTTCTTAATAAATGCCGTGGTGGATGCCAAGAGCAGCCTTGACTCCACTCTTCACTACAATATGAATAGCCAGCCTTCATTCAGAAGGGGCCTCATTCAAAGAGGCTACAAATATTTGAACCTTCAATCAACCTCAACACTTCAATTAAGTTGAACACCTAGGGGGCGCCACGCAAAGTGTAGTGTCCTCCACAGTGGCCAAAATAAAGATCACCCACAAATCAAACTCATAAAATATATATCAGTCTCATAAAATATATTAAACTAGTGGGTAGAGTGTCTAACTAGTCTAATGCACCGGTGGAGATAGAGAAAGAGACAGAAAGTGGAAGGGTTATCAGTCAGTAGTGTTAGCATGGTCAGTTGTACACTGGTTATTTACCGTATCACCATAACTGATGACACAGACCCACACACAGACACAGACAACGACACAGACACACACAGTCACTCACTCACTCACCCGCACACGCACACACAGAATCATGCAAAAGTTCAGAATCACTGTGTGTGTGTGTGTGCAAGTTTGGTCGTACGTGTCACTGTGTCACTGTGTATATGTTCTGTTTAAGTTCATCATTCTACCCCCTCCCCCCTCTCTCTCTGTATGCAGTTCTATGTTTTATCTCATTTTATCTCATGTAATGTCTTCACTCTTCAGTATTAATTTGTCATTATGTCCAAACCCACAGTCATCACTCCACCCTTTCCTTTTGATGCACTCATATGCCACTCCTATCTTAGCCCCACGCCCACTCCATTCAGCCTCCTAGTAGCAGCGTTCAGACAGACCCTCTTTGCAGAGCAACTGATACCACCTGTCAAATCTGTCTGGTGGTCCTCACTCACACATGTCATATTTCTGATCCCCTCAGAGAGAGAGAGCAGTTTGTATGCTGTGTTTGGAAAATGGTGCTATAACAACATACATGCATGTGATTTGTTTTATGGTTCAAATAAGAACACTAATACTGTTACCACCATTACTGCTACCACTACTAACATACATGCTTTAAAGATGTAGTCATAGGTGCTGGCATCACTTTGTTTAAAGGGTTTTAACTCTCGGGAGACTGAGGCCTGTCAGGCACCTTGAGGTAGTTTGACATGCTTTGACATTTTTACACCCCTCTCTATCTACCCAGCAGGCTACAAGCAGATGCCCCCTATTTTCTTCTCAAGGTTTCTTTCTGTAAACAGGGAGTATTTCCTAGCCCCTGTCGCCATTGTGCTTGCTCTAGGGGGGTTCAGGACTTGGGCCTAACGTGCCTAGAGAAAATGTTATTGTTTTGGTGCAATATATATGAAATTAAATTGAATTATTATTTTAGGAAATGCTGCTGTCACCAGCCATTTGTGTGTTGTTACTTTATCCTGCCACCCTTACTATGCTTGTAAAACTAAAATCTGCATGCATCAAGCCAGCCAACATAACTAAACATATCTCATCACAACTGAACACATAAAATTCCCAATATCAATAAAACTGGCCTACAGACAGCGCACGTTGAACTGTGAATGAGTGCTCTTACGGATCCTGGGTACAGCATGCGGCCCGTGTTGTGGTTGTCGCCAGCCAGTTCTGCACTGTTGTGTATCCTGCCACCCTTGCTATCCTTGTATAAATAAAATTAGCATGCACCATGTCTGCCAACCATAACTAAACATATCTCATCAAAACTAAACACAAACTAAATTCCCACACACTTTGCCAGGTAGCCTCTCCCTCTCCTTCAATATCATAGTATACTAATACTGATGATGTGGCCATATTACCTACTGTTTATTGTTTACCTATTTTTGTCTCGTTATCTGTTCATAAAATTGATGTTCACTTACCAAATTGTCTCTCTCTTATAGCGTGACCTTTGCTCACAAATGCTGATGGCTGTGGAAACATTGTTCCTCATCACCATATCCATTAAGTTCATATATGCGTATTGGCAGACAAACTCACCCACTACCCACTCACTTTGTCTCTTTGTCTCTTCACCCTGGAGTGAAATAAGTCAACAGTGCACACAGCTGGTCCTCAAGAACCTGCCCTTATGTCCTCTGACCTCATGAGTGCTGTTTTTGCAGGGCATTCTATTCCTAATCTTCCTATTCCTATCTTTAACAATATTCTGTTGCAAAACAAATGTCTTCTTTGTACACATTCACTGCATTAGGTACAAACACAAACGTTTGACATAATAGGCAATGGCAGTGTTATAGTATATCAAGTGAAATGTAGTAATACATATAAAAGTTAAGTTGACAGAAAATGTCTCCTTAAACAGCCAACCATTTTTAAAAGGTGTTATAGAAAGGAAACTTCTTCATCTGAAATCATGTCTTGGGGAAGTGAAATCTTTAACCCCACTCTACAGAAACAGGACGTGGGTTGCAATCATCAGGCAATCTTAGAAAATACTAAATCCAGTTTAACACTTATTGCAGTTCATTGACTACCTAACACAACATTTATTTGAGCATTTTTTTTGTCCATGTCAGAAAACCGCTATAGGGTGACTGCGAAAGATCCCAACACATCTCGGGGGATGCACTGTGCAAGTAGTCCAAGTGATTTCTTTAATGAATAAGTTGTTTTTAAAATAAGTCTGCCAGTGATATGACGCCTAATACCATCTCAGTATCACAGAATCCACTTTCACCACTAGTCATGACTTCATCCATCTTACCTCATTCTTCTCTGTTGTCCGACCTAGGGTTAGGTTTGTCCATGTAACTCAATTCCATTTCAGTTGTACTGGTATACTATCGACTGCATTGTGAAATAAAGGCACAGCGAGAGACATGCACCGGCTGGTACAGGAAGTGTGTGTCTGAGAAAAACAGGATGTGTGTGGTCTGAGCCACTCCTTTCGACAGAGAAAAGCTATGAGTGCCAACGGTCGCTGTATTTGTCACCTTGCATTATAATATTGTTCAGGAAAGGATCATCGTTGTAAGGTCACATTACATCTGACATTCAGGCATCTCTGTTAATTGGGCCGGTGATGTGTGGAAATGTTCTAACCCTGTCGATTCAGTACGTCCTAAAAGACATCTATGTTGATGCAGACCTGCAAATTATTCCAACCTGTTAATGACTAGGCCTAGACCCACTTAAAAAAGTGGATTTCTACTTGTGTTGACGGGGTTATTTTCATGTTATTTCTACATGCATTTAATAGCAGCCATTTTGCGCGCTTGAGCATTAACAGGAAAACTGTGAAGAGGTGTTACACAAAATGGTGGCCATACTTTGATACTTCCTTGTAGCATCAGACTCTCTATGGATGGACTCAACGAATACTACTCAACGAATCTATGAACTAAAAAAAAGCAAGTGGGCAGAGCCTGGAGTAGCACACCACAGCAGTAAAATATCTGTGTGTCTGTGTATGAGTGTCAAACGTGTTAGTCTCAAACGTGTGTTGTGTATGACTTTGTGTGTGTGTGTGTGTGTGTGTGTGTGTGTGTGTGTGTCTGTGAGTATGTTTGTGTGGAAGAGGCAAAGTTTGTTTAGGCACTTCACCTGGACAGCAAGTGGGCAGAGCTTTTTCTTTTTTTTAGTTCAGAGATTTGTTGGTACACCACAGCAGTACAATATCTGTGTGTATTTGAGTGTCTGTGTGTGAGTGTCAAACGTGTGTTAGTGACAAATGTGTGTTGTGTATGACTTTGTGTGTGTGTGTGTGTCAGTTTTTGTGGATGAGAAACAGTTTCCTTAGGCACTTCACCTGGAAAGCAAGTGAGCAGAACCCACAGCAGCACACCACAGCAGTACGACATCCGTGTGTATCTGACCATGCTGTTAAAGCCCACAAGTAGTCACAACACTCATATCAATTTAAATGCACATTGTACAATAACCACATCAAGAACAGACTGGATTCTCAGGTCAACTCTGACAGGCACGCCCCTCTGCCAATCACGGACAGACCTGAGCTGAGAATCGGGGGTGGGGTGTGTGGTGTATACAACTGTAGTTACCGCACGCAGATAAAGCAACCTGACAGCCAGGTAACAACATTGTGCCCTAAGCCCTCGAGTGTGTCACACTGTTGTGAAATTAAACCACTATTGAAACATTTTGATGCTGACTGTAATGGGCCAAGTAGCCAAACTAAGACAATAGCCCTCCATTAAACTTAACAATAAACAAGCTAGTCTGGAAAAAATAACCACATTAATGAAAACAAGTGAACTCTGCTAGTTTCTTTGTCAGACAACTTATACATGTGTGATGAGTAAACATGGATTACGTGGTTAATAGTCCATGCAATGCTGAGGTGGGTAAAAGAGGCAAAAGCTGTCCTCGAGTAAAAGTATATTTACTTTGTAGTAATAATCAGTAGAAACATTAATTGATGATTTGACTAGCATAGCCCAGCAAGAAAACACAGCAGTTGGCTTTTGCATGCTATTATGCAAGCTCAGATTGTATAGCAGATCACACATAGGCCCCGTAGCCATGGTAACCTGACCACAGACCCTTTTTACAGGAAATCCTCTCTGTTGAGGAGACAGTTTGTCTGTTGCCTTTCAGCATATGGAGTAAAATTACCCTGCATGTTATCGTATGCATGTATTGCCTACATTTGTATAGTATTTAACCCCTCGCAACTACAATCTCAAATGAGATACAGTCATATATTAACACGTAAGATTTGTATGACACCATTCTTTCTTGCTTCACAACATGAAAATCACCCATTTAGTCGTCATACAATCACAGGGGTAATGGAGCATGGAACACGTCTTGGCGTAAATTGCAACAATAACACTTTTAAGAGCAGTGCTAAACGATACCAGTGCTAAATGATGCCCTTACTTCAACAGGTTTGCCAATTTTTTAAGATATCTTGAAAATTATACCACTGCCTCTTGTATATGCTTGTCAAATAGTACACACACAACAAGTGTCTGAAATAGATGTAAATGTTTGTTGTCTTACTTCAGTTTTCAGTGTTGTAGACCCCAAAGTTCAGGACGTGTGTCAAATCCTCACAGAACATTTCTGTGTGAGAGGAAACACCCACACATTTCCTACCAACAGTCAAGGGGAGGGGCGATTTGTTGACTCAAACTGTCCTCCATTAAACAAATAGTTATTTAACAAGTACGGCTATGGTGTGATACAACTTCTTACTTAAACAGTGTGGATATGAAGTTCTCTTAAAAACATATGTTGGTTTTTGAATATGTTCTTAATTTCTTTTTAAAATGTTATATAGAGAGAGTTCTCTTTAATATGTTATGGCCCAGAGAGAGACGGTTATCTAGTGGCTGAAGGTTTAATCCATGATCTGTCTTATCCAGTGTCCTGATGAGACTGCCTAGATGGCATGGGGGGGGGGGGGGGGGGGTGGTATGTGCTTCTTTGTGTTTCTGTTTATGAGGGAGTGTGTGTGTGCATGTGTTTCTTTGTGTCTGGACATCTTTGTGTGCGCGTGCGTCTGTGTGCGTGTGTTTGTTTGCGTGCGTGCGTGCATGCTTGCGCATGCGCGCGTGTGTTTGTGCGTGTCTGTGTGTGTGTGTGTTTGTGTGTGTGTGTGTGTGTGTGAGGAGATGGAGGAGGGACATGCCCTGTGCTCACTCTACATCTACAGTCTGTGTGTGTGTGAGTGTGCGTGTGCGTGTGTGCGTAAGCATGCGGGAGCCAAATAAAGGTCCTGGTATTAACAAATCAACATCGTAGTAATTTGGGTACTATTAATGTTTAATTAAGGGGGACACAAGATTAAAACATTACATTGTTACTCGTGGACCTTTATTTGGCCATGAGTAACGATGTAACGTTGTATGTTGTGTCAAGCTTAATGCTGCTGTTCAACATTAATAGCACAAATTACTCTTGTGGTGGAGCAATGTTGTGTACGTAATTGCTAGCGGTTAATAACGTAAATTACACATCACAAACACACATAATCGATGGGATTTACTATAATAACTTAATATAAGTTGCTAATATAAGTGTTCAGTTTCACTCGCATATATTCATTAGCACAAAGATATTAATGTTATTTCTTGTCTGTCATAATTGTCTGTAGCATACCTACATTAATGATTCATTTCAGAGATTTAGGCCAGAGATATTAGGCTAAGAAGATTGCAAACCTGCTCAAAGAGGAAAAACACACAAAGACACACACTCTCTCTCTCATTTAGACTTCTGCTTCTGTTAAATTCTGTCTGCAATAACCCAGTGTTGCTACAGCAGGCAAGGTAAACAAACATCTGAGCAAAGTGTCACAATGACAGAATATATGTTGATGCCAATGGACTAAGAACACACCATACTCTTCCTGATGGCAGAAATAATAGACGCTGATAACTTGATTCAATACTCAAGATCTCATTGTTTAAATATCAAACTGTGTATTCCTCACTCTTGCATATGAATCTCCTCTGATAACCATATTACACCACCAGTCACAAAAATCACAATTCTAATGAAGTTACTGCCTTTCAATGAATACTGCATGCTGATCGGATTCACATGAACACATGAGCTTTTTCAAGGCGAGTTTTCTCTTCTATATTCCTACGCATTATATTGTATTTTGTTATTATGTGTGTTTCTGAAGATTTGCTGAAATTGTGTAACCTATTAAAGAATAACCTATTCATGTTGACAGTTTATGTTTGGATTTGGAACATGGAATGCAGGATATGGGTTACACAGCTACATGTTATACCTTCGTACTCCTACATGGCTCTCTAGGCATAGCGGCGTTCGGCACTCCACCATAACCTGACATAATAATAGATTTAGCTAACAATTCTTCCTAATAGTTGGTAAGGTTAGAATGTCTGCATACTCACTCCTTATATCTCTCTCTTTTTAATGCACACACACTCTCACACACACACACACACACACACACACACACACACACACACACACACACACACACACACACACACACCAGTCAATCTTCATAGACACACAGCTGGGCACTGGAGACACTGAACTGTGTGTCTTCAAATTAATACATAAATAAAAATAGACAGACAGGCAAGCAGGCAGACGTATATATACTGTATATATACAGAGAGAGAAAGAGAGACAGACATTAAGCAGCGAGTGGCCATCTCTCTGATAAAAATCTTATGAAGCGCTTACTTTTAGCAGCCGTGTGGACCAATCAGATCTGTGGGTCGAATTCTGCTACCCCAATAACAGACATGTTGACAGAAGCAAGGGAAGCACTGGAATGAAAAGTAAGAGGACGTAGAATGAAAATCAAGATGAAAATGAACACCTTACTTGAATCCTTAAAGACTTACATGACAATGTTTGGGTTAAATGTTATGGTAAATTAATAATCCAATCATAAGTTGTCATGGAAAACAGTCAGTGTCCAGTGACCATTACTGGCAATTGGTGCTATATATTTTATGGTTTTAATTTATAGTTCAAGTAAGAAGACTAATACTGTTACCACCATCACTGCTACCACAACTAACAGACATGCTTTAAAGATGTAGTCATAGGTGCTGTTTAAAGGGTTTTAACCCTCGGGAGACTGAGGCTTGTCAGGCACCTTGAAGTAGTTTGACATGCTTTGACATTTTTACACCCCTCTCTATCTACCCAGCAGGCTACAATCAGATGGGTCCCCCCTTATGTGTGGAGTTTCTTCTCAAGGTTCTCTAAGGTTTCTTTCTGTAAACAGGGAGTAAACAGGGAGTATTTCCTAGCCCCTGTCGCCATTGTGCTTGCTCTAGGGGAGTTCAGGACCTGGGCTCTGTAAAGCGCCTAGAGAAAATGTTGTTGTTTTGGTGCAATACATATGAAATTAAATTGAATTATTATTTAGGAAATGCCGCTGTCCCCAGCCACTTGTGTGTTGTTGCTGTGCACAAAGCCAGCCAACATAACTAAACATATCTCATCACAACTGAACACATAAAATTCCCAATATCAATAAACCTGGGCTACAGACAGCACACTTTGAACTGTGAATGAGTGCTCTTACGGATCCCGGGTACAGCATGCGGCACGTGTTGTGGTTGTCGCCAGTCAGTTGTGCACTGTTGTGTATCCTGCCACCCTTGCTATCCGTGTATAAATACAATGTGCATACACCATGTCTGTCAATCATAACTAAACATATCTCATCAAAACTAAACACAAACTAAATTCCCACACACTTTGCCAGGTAGCCTCTCCCTCTCCTCCAATATCATAGTATACTAATACTGATGATGTGGCCATATTACCTACTGTTTATTGTTTACCTTTTTTTGTCTCGTTATCTGTTCATAAAATTGATGATCACTTACCAAATTGTCACAAATGCTGATGGCTGTGGAAACATTGTTCCTCATCACCATATCCATTAAGTTCATATATGCGTATTGGCAGACAAACTCACCCACTACCCACTCACTTTGTCTCTTTGTCTCTTCACCCTGGAGTGAAATAAGTCAACAGTGCACACAGCTGGTCCTCAAGAACCTGCCCTTATGTCCTCTGACCTCATGAGTGCTGTTTTTGCAGGGCATTCTATTCCTAATCTTCCTATTCCTATCTTTAACAATATTCTGTTGCAAAACAAATGTCTTCTTTGTACACATTCACTGCATTAGGTACAAACACAAACGTTTGACATAATAGGCAATGGCAGTGTTATAGTATATCAAGTGAAATGTAGTAATACATATAAAAGTTAAGTTGACAGAAAATGTCTCCTTAAAACAGCCAACCATTTTTAAAAGGTGTTATAGAAAGGAAACTTCTTCATCTGAAATCATGTCTTGGGAAAGTGAAATCTTTAACCCCACTCTACAGAAACAGGACGTGGGTTGCAATCATCAGGCAATCTTAGAAAATACTAAATCCAGTTTAACACTTATTGCAGTTCATTGACTACCTAACACAACATTTATTTGAGCATTTTTTTTGTCCATGTCAGAAAACCGCTATAGGGTGACTGCGAAAGATCCCAACACATCTCGGGGGATGCACTGTGCAAGTAGTCCAAGTGATTTCTTTAATGAATAAGTTGTTTTTAAAATAAGTCTGCCAGTGATATGACGCCTAATACCATCTCAGTATCACAGAATCCACTTTCACCACTAGTCATGACTTCATCCATCTTACCTCATTCTTCTCTGTTGTCCGACCTAGGGTTAGGTTTGTCCATATAACTCAATTCCATTTCAGTTGTACTGGTATACTATCGACTGCATTGTGAAATAAAGGCACAGCGAGAGACATGCACCGGCTGGTACAGGAAGTGTGTGTCTGAGAAAAACAGGATGTGTGTGGTCTGAGCCACTCCTTTCGACAGAGAAAAGCTATGAGTGCCAACGGTCGCTGTATTTGTCACCTTGCATTATAATATTGTTCAGGAAAGGATCATCGTTGTAAGGTCACATTACATCTGACATTCAGGCATCTCTGTTAATTGGGCCGGTGATGTGTGGAAATGTTCTAACCCTGTCGATTCAGTACGTCCTAAAAGACATCTATGTTGATGCAGACCTGCAAATTATTCCAACCTGTTAATGACTAGGCCTAGACCCACTTAAAAAGTGGATTTCTACTTGTGTTGACGGGGTTATTTTCATGTTATTTCTACATGCATTTAATAGCAGCCATTTTGCGCGCTTGAGCATTAACAGGAAAACTGTGAAGAGGTGTTACACAAAATGGTGGCCATACTTTGATACTTCCTTGTAGCATCAGACTCTCTATGGATGGACTCAACGAATACTACTTAACGAATCTATGAACTAAAAAAAAGCAAGTGGGCAGAGCCTGGAGTAGCACACCACAGCAGTAAAATATCTGTGTGTCTGTGTATGAGTGTCAAACGTGTTAGTCTCAAACGTGTGTTGTGTATGACTTGTGTGTGTGTGTGTGTGTGTGTGTGTGTGTGTGTGTGTCTGTGAGTATGTTTGTGTGGAAGAGACAAAGTTTGTTTAGGCACTTCACCTGGACAGCAAGTGGGCAGAGCTTTTTTCTTTTTTTTAGTTCAGAGATTTGTTGGTACACCACAGCAGTACAATATCTGTGTGTATTTGAGTGTCTGTGTGTGAGTGTCAAACGTGTGTTAGTGACAAATGTGTGTTGTGTATGACTTTGTGTGTGTGTGTGTGTCAGTTTTTGTGGATGAGAAACAGTTTCCTTAGGCACTTCACCTGGAAAGCAAGTGAGCAGAACCCACAGCAGCACACCACAGCAGTACGACATCCGTGTGTATCTGACCATGCTGTTAAAGCCCACAAGTAGTCACAACACTCATATCAATTTAAATGCACATTGTACAATAACCACATCAAGAACAGACTGGATTCTCAGGTCAACTCTGACAGGCACGCCCCTCTGCCAATCACGGACAGACCTGAGCTGAGAATCGGGGGTGGGGTGTGTGGTGTATACAACTGTAGTTACCGCACGCAGATAAAGCAACCTGACAGCCAGGTAACAACATTGTGCCCTAAGCCCTCGAGTGTGTCACACTGTTGTGAAATTAAACCACTATTGAAACATTTTGATGCTGACTGTAATGGGCCAAGTAGCCAAACTAAGACAATAGCCCTCCATTAAACTTAACAATAAACAAGCTAGTCTGGAAAAAATAACCACATTAATGAAAACAAGTGAACTCTGCTAGTTTCTTTGTCAGACAACTTATACATGTGTGATGAGTAAACATGGATTACGTGGTTAATAGTCCATGCAATGCTGAGGTGGGTAAAAGAGGCAAAAGCTGTCCTCGAGTAAAAGTATATTTACTTTGTAGTAATAATCAGTAGAAACATTAATTGATGATTTGACTAGCATAGCCCAGCAAGAAAACACAGCAGTTGGCTTTTGCATGCTATTATGCAAGCTCAGATTGTATAGCAGATCACACATAGGCCCCGTAGCCATGGTAACCTGACCACAGACCCTTTTTACAGGAAATCCTCTCTGTTGAGGAGACAGTTTGTCTGATGCCTTTCAGCATATGGAGTAAAATTACCCTGCATGTTATCGTATGCATGTATTGCCTACATTTGTATAGTCAATACCATTCGCAACTACAATCTCAAATGAGATACAGTCATATATTAACATGTAAGATTTGTATGACACCATTCTTTCTTGCTTCACAACATGAAAAATCACCCATTTAGTCGTCATACAATCACAGGGGTAATGGAGCATGGAACACGTCTTGGCGTAAATTGCAACAATAACACTTTTAAGAGCAGTGCTAAACGATACCAGTGCTAAATGATGCTCTTACTTCAACAGGTTTGCCAATTTTTTAAGATATCTTGAAAATTATACCACTGCCTCTTGTATATGCTTGTCAAATAGTACACACACAAACAAGTGTCTGAAATAGATGTAAATGTTTGTTGTCTTACTTCAGTTTTCAGTGTTGTAGACCCCAAAGTTCAGGACGTGTGTCAAATCCTCACAGAACATTTCTGTGTGAGAGGAAACACCCACACATTTCCTACCAACAGTCAAGGGGAGGGGCGATTTGTTGACTCAAACTGTCTCCATTAAACAAATAGTTATTTAACAAGTACGGCTATGGTGTGATACAACTTCTTACTTAAACAGTGTGGATATGAAGTTCTCTTAAAAACATATGTTGGTTTTTGAATATGTTCTTAATTTCTTTTTAACAATGTTATATAGAGAGAGTTCTCTTTAATATGTTATGGCCCAGAGAGAGACGGTTATCTAGTGGCTGAAGGTTTAATCCATGATCTGTCTTATCCAGTGTCCTGATGAGACTGCCTAGATGGCATGGGGGGGGGGGGGGGGGGGGGTGGTATGTGCTTCTTTGTGTTTCTGTTTATGAGGGAGTGTGTGTGTGCATGTGTTTCTTTGTGTCTGGACATCTTTGTGTGCGCGTGCGTCTGTGTGCGTGTGTTTGTTTGCGTGCGTGCGTGCATGCTTGCGCATGCGCGCGTGTGTTTGTGCGTGTCTGTGTGTGTGTGTGTTTGTGTGTGTGTGTGTGTGTGTGAGGAGATGGAGGAAGGGACATGCCCTGTGCTCACTCTACATCTACAGTCTGTGTGTGTGTGAGTGTGCGTGTGCGTGTGTGCGTAAGCATGCGGGAGCCAAATAAAGGTCCTGGTATTAACAAATCAACATCGTAGTAATTTGGGTACTATTAATGTTTAATTAAGGGGGACACAAGATTAAAACATTACATTGTTACTCGTGGACCTTTATTTGGCCATGAGTAACGATGTAACGTTGTATGTTGTGTCAAGCTTAATGCTGCTGTTCAACATTAATAGCACAAATTACTCTTGTGGTGGAGCAATGTTGTGTACGTAATTGCTAGCGGTTAATAACGTAAATTACACATCACAAACACACATAATCGATGGGATTTACTATAATAACTTAATATAAGTTGCTAATATAAGTGTTCAGTTTCACTCGCATATATTCATTAGCACAAAGATATTAATGTTATTTCTTGTCTGTCATAATTGTCTGTAGCATACCTACATTAATGATTCATTTCAGAGATTTAGGCCAGAGATATTAGGCTAAGAAGATTGCAAACCTGCTCAAAGAGGAAAACACACAAAGACACACACTCTCTCTCTCATTTAGACTTCTGCTTCTGTTAAATTCTGTCTGCAATAACCCAGTGTTGCTACAGCAGGCAAGGTAAACAAACATCTGAGCAAAGTGTCACAATGACAGAATATATGTTGATGCCAATGGACTAAGAACACACCATACTCTTCCTGATGGCAGAAATAATAGACGCTGATAACTTGATTCAATACTCAAGATCTCATTGTTTAAATATCAAACTGTGTATTCCTCACTCTTGCATATGAATCTCCTCTGATAACCATATTACACCACCAGTCACAAAAATCACAATTCTAATGAAGTTACTGCCTTTCAATGAATACTGCATGCTGATCGGATTCACATGAACACATGAGCTTTTTCAAGGCGAGTTTTCTCTTCTATATTCCTACGCATTATATTGTATTTTGTTATTAATGTGTGTTTCTGAAGATTTGCTGAAATTGTGTAACCTATTAAAGAATAACCTATTCATGTTGACAGTTTATGTTTGGATTTGGAACATGGAATGCAGGATATGGGTTACACAGCTACATGTTATACCTTCGTACTCCTACATGGCTCTCTAGGCATAGCGGCGTTCGGCACTCCACCATAACCTGACATAATAATAGATTTAGCTAACAATTCTTCCTAATAGTTGGTAAGGTTAGAATGTCTGCATACTCACTCCTTATATCTCTCTCTTTTTAATGCACACACACTCTCACACACACACACACACACACACACACACACACCACACACACACACACACACACACACACACACACCAGTCAATCTTCATAGACACACCAGCTGGGCACTGGAGACACTGAACTGTGTGTCTTCAAATTAATACATAAATAAAAATAGACAGACAGGCAAGCAGGCAGACGTATATATACTGTATATATACAGAGAGAGAAAGAGAGACAGACATTAAGCAGCGAGTGGCCATCTCTCTGATAAAAATCTTATGAAGCGCTTACTTTTAGCAGCCGTGTGGACCAATCAGATCTGTGGGTCGAATTCTGCTACCCCAATACAGACATGTTGACAGAAGCAAGGGAAGCACTGGAATGAAAAGTAAGAGGACGTAGAATGAAAATCAAGATGAAAATGAACACCTTACTTGAATCCTTAAAGACTTACATGACAATGTTTGGGTTAAATGTTATGGTAAATTAATAATCCAATCATAAGTTGTCATGGAAAACAGTCAGTGTCCCAGTGACCATTACTGGCAATTGGTGCTATATATTTTATGGTTTTAATTTATAGTTCAAGTAAGAAGACTAATACTGTTACCACCATCACTGCTACCACAACTAACAGACATGCTTTAAAGATGTAGTCATAGGTGCTGTTTAAAGGGTTTTAACCCTCGGGAGACTGAGGCTTGTCAGGCACCTTGAAGTAGTTTGACATGCTTTGACATTTTTACACCCCTCTCTATCTACCCAGCAGGCTACAATCAGATGGGTCCCCCCTTATGTGTGGAGTTTCTTCTCAAGGTTCTCTAAGGTTTCTTTCTGTAAACAGGGAGTAAACAGGGAGTATTTCCTAGCCCCTGTCGCCATTTGTGCTTGCTCTAGGGGAGTTCAGGACCTGGGCTCTGTAAAGCGCCTAGAGAAAATGTTGTTGTTTTGGTGCAATACATATGAAATTAAATTGAATTATTATTTAGGAAATGCCGCTGTCCCCAGCCACTTGTGTGTTGTTGCTGTGCACAAAGCCAGCCAACATAACTAACATATCTCATCACAACTGAACACATAAAATTCCCAATATCAATAACCTGGGCTACAGACAGCACACTTTGAACTGTGAATGAGTGCTCTTACGGATCCCGGGTACAGCATGCGGCAACGTGTTGTGGTTGTCGCCAGTCAGTTGTGCACTGTTGTGTATCCTGCCACCCTTGCTATCCGTGTATAAATACAATGTGCATACACCATGTCTGTCAATCATAACTAAACATATCTCATCAAAACTAAACACAAACTAAATTCCCACACACTTTGCCAGGTAGCCTCTCCCTCTCCTCCAATATCATAGTATACTAATACTGATGATGTGGCCATATTACCTACTGTTTATTGTTTACCTTTTTTTGTCTCGTTATCTGTTCATAAAATTGATGATCAACTTACCAAATTGTCACAAATGCTGATGGCTGTGGAAACATTGTTCCTCATCACCATATCCATTAAGTTCATATATGCGTATTGGCAGACAAACTCACCCACTACCCACTCACTTTGTCTCTTTTGTCTCTTCACCCTGGAGTGAAATAAGTCAACAGTGCACACAGCTGGTCCTCAAGAACCTGCCCTTATGTCCTCTGACCTCATGAGTGCTGTTTTTTGCAGGGCATTCTATTCCTAATCTTCCTATTCCTATCTTTAACAATATTCTGTTGCAAAACAAATGTCTTCTTTGTACACATTCACTGCATTAGGTACAAACACAAACGTTTGACATAATAGGCAATGGCAGTGTTATAGTATATCAAGTGAAATGTAGTAATACATATAAAAGTTAAGTTGACAGAAAATGTCTCCTTAAACAGCCAACCATTTTTAAAAGGTGTTATAGAAAGGAAACTTCTTCATCTGAAATCATGTCTTGGGAAAGTGAAATCTTTAACCCCACTCTACAGAAACAGGACGTGGGTTGCAATCATCAGGCAATCTTAGAAATACTAAATCCAGTTTAACACTTATTGCAGTTCATTGACTACCTAACACAACATTTATTTGAGCATTTTTTTTGTCCATGTCAGAAAACCGCTATAGGGTGACTGCGAAAGATCCCAACACATCTCGGGGGATGCACTGTGCAAGTAGTCCAGTGATTTCTTTAATGAATAAGTTGTTTTTAAAATAAGTCTGCCAGTGATATGACGCCTAATACCATCTCAGTATCACAGAATCCACTTTCACCACTAGTCATGACTTCATCCATCTTACCTCATTCTTCTCTGTTGTCCGACCTAGGGTTAGGTTTGTCCATATAACTCAATTCCATTTCAGTTGTACTGGTATACTATCGACTGCATTGTGAAATAAAGGCACAGCGAGAGACATGCACCGGCTGGTACAGGAAGTGTGTGTCTGAGAAAAACAGGATGTGTGTGGTCTGAGCCACTCCTTTCGACAGAGAAAAGCTATGAGTGCCAACGGTCGCTGTATTTGTCACCTTGCATTATAATATTGTTCAGGAAAGGATCATCGTTGTAAGGTCACATTACATCTGACATTCAGGCATCTCTGTTAATTGGGCCGGTGATGTGTGGAAATGTTCTAACCCTGTCGATTCAGTACGTCCTAAAAGACATCTATGTTGATGCAGACCTGCAAATTATTCCAACCTGTTAATGACTAGGCCTAGACCCACTTAAAAAAGTGGATTTCTACTTGTGTTGACGGGGTTATTTTCATGTTATTTCTACATGCATTTAATAGCAGCCATTTTGCGCGCTTGAGCATTAACAGGAAAACTGTGAAGAGGTGTTACACAAAATGGTGGCCATACTTTGATACTTCCTTGTAGCATCAGACTCTCTATGGATGGACTCAACGAATACTACTTAACGAATCTATGAACTAAAAAAAAGCAAGTGGGCAGAGCCTGGAGTAGCACACCACAGCAGTAAAATATCTGTGTGTCTGTGTATGAGTGTCAAACGTGTTAGTCTCAAACGTGTGTTGTGTATGACTTGTGTGTGTGTGTGTGTGTGTGTGTGTGTGTGTGTGTGTGTCTGTGAGTATGTTTGTGTGGAAGAGACAAAGTTTGTTTAGGCACTTCACCTGGACAGCAAGTGGGCAGAGCTTTTTCTTTTTTTTAGTTCAGAGATTTGTTGGTACACCACAGCAGTACAATATCTGTGTGTATTTGAGTGTCTGTGTGTGAGTGTCAAACGTGTGTTAGTGACAAATGTGTGTTGTGTATGACTTTGTGTGTGTGTGTGTGTCAGTTTTTGTGGATGAGAAACAGTTTCCTTAGGCACTTCACCTGGAAAGCAAGTGAGCAGAACCCACAGCAGCACACCACAGCAGTACGACATCCGTGTGTATCTGACCATGCTGTTAAAGCCCACAAGTAGTCACAACACTCATATCAATTTAAATGCACATTGTACAATAACCACATCAAGAACAGACTGGATTCTCAGGTCAACTCTGACAGGCACGCCCCTCTGCCAATCACGGACAGACCTGAGCTGAGAATCGGGGGTGGGGTGTGTGGTGTATACAACTGTAGTTACCGCACGCAGATAAAGCAACCTGACAGCCAGGTAACAACATTGTGCCCTAAGCCCTCGAGTGTGTCACACTGTTGTGAAATTAAACCACTATTGAAACATTTTGATGCTGACTGTAATGGGCCAAGTAGCCAAACTAAGACAATAGCCCTCCATTAAACTTAACAATAAACAAGCTAGTCTGGAAAAAATAACCACATTAATGAAAACAAGTGAACTCTGCTAGTTTCTTTGTCAGACAACTTATACATGTGTGATGAGTAAACATGGATTACGTGGTTAATAGTCCATGCAATGCTGAGGTGGGTAAAAGAGGCAAAAGCTGTCCTCGAGTAAAAGTATATTTACTTTGTAGTAATAATCAGTAGAAACATTAATTGATGATTTGACTAGCATAGCCCAGCAAGAAAACACAGCAGTTGGCTTTTGCATGCTATTATGCAAGCTCAGATTGTATAGCAGATCACACATAGGCCCCGTAGCCATGGTAACCTGACCACAGACCCTTTTTACAGGAAATCCTCTCTGTTGAGGAGACAGTTTGTCTGATGCCTTTCAGCATATGGAGTAAAATTACCCTGCATGTTATCGTATGCATGTATTGCCTACATTTGTATAGTCAATACATTTGTATACAATCTCAAATGAGATACAGTCATATATTAACATGTAAGATTTGTATGACACCATTCTTTCTTGCTTCACAACATGAAAATCACCCATTTAGTCGTCATACAATCACAGGGGTAATGGAGCATGGAACACGTCTTGGCGTAAATTGCAACAATAACACTTTTAAGAGCAGTGCTAAACGATACCAGTGCTAAATGATGCTCTTACTTCAACAGGTTTGCCAATTTTTTAAGATATCTTGAAAATTATACCACTGCCTCTTGTATATGCTTGTCAAATAGTACACACACAACAAGTGTCTGAAATAGATGTAAATGTTTGTTGTCTTACTTCAGTTTTCAGTGTTGTAGACCCCAAAGTTCAGGACGTGTGTCAAATCCTCACAGAACATTTCTGTGTGAGAGGAAACACCCACACATTTCCTACCAACAGTCAAGGGGAGGGGCGATTTGTTGACTGAAACTGTCTCCATTAAACAAATAGTTATTTAACAAGTACGGCTATGGTGTGATACAACTTCTTACTTAAACAGTGTGGATATGAAGTTCTCTTAAAAACATATGTTGGTTTTTGAATATGTTCTTAATTTCTTTTTACAATGTTATATAGAGAGAGTTCTCTTTAATATGTTATGGCCCAGAGAGAGACGGTTATCTAGTGGCTGAAGGTTTAATCCATGATCTGTCTTATCCAGTGTCCTGATGAGACTGCCTAGATGGCATGGGGGGGGGGGGGGGGGGGTGGTATGTGCTTCTTTGTGTTTCTGTTTATGAGGGAGTGTGTGTGTGCATGTGTTTCTTTGTGTCTGGACATCTTTGTGTGCGCGTGCGTCTGTGTGCGTGTGTTTGTTTGCGTGCGTGCGTGCATGCTTGCGCATGCGCGCGTGTGTTTGTGCGTGTCTGTGTGTGTGTGTGTGTTTGTGTGTGTGTGTGTGTGTGTGAGGAGATGGAGGAAGGACATGCCCTGTGCTCACTCTACATCTACAGTCTGTGTGTGTGTGAGTGTGCGTGTGCGTGTGTGCGTAAGCATGCGGGAGCCAAATAAAGGTCCTGGTATTAACAAATCAACATCGTAGTAATTTGGGTACTATTAATGTTTAATTAAGGGGGACACAAGATTAAAACATTACATTGTTACTCGTGGACCTTTATTTGGCCATGAGTAACGATGTAACGTTGTATGTTGTGTCAAGCTTAATGCTGCTGTTCAACATTAATAGCACAAATTACTCTTGTGGTGGAGCAATGTTGTGTACGTAATTGCTAGCGGTTAATAACGTAAATTACACATCACAAACACACATAATCGATGGGATTTACTATAATAACTTAATATAAGTTGCTAATATAAGTGTTCAGTTTCACTCGCATATATTCATTAGCACAAAGATATTAATGTTATTTCTTGTCTGTCATAATTGTCTGTAGCATACCTACATTAATGATTCATTTCAGAGATTTAGGCCAGAGATATTAGGCTAAGAAGATTGCAAACCTGCTCAAAGAGGAAAAACACACAAAGACACACACTCTCTCTCTCATTTAGACTTCTGCTTCTGTTAAATTCTGTCTGCAATAACCCAGTGTTGCTACAGCAGGCAAGGTAAACAAACATCTGAGCAAAGTGTCACAATGACAGAATATATGTTGATGCCAATGGACTAAGAACACACCATACTCTTCCTGATGGCAGAAATAATAGACGCTGATAACTTGATTCAATACTCAAGATCTCATTGTTTAAATATCAAACTGTGTATTCCTCACTCTTGCATATGAATCTCCTCTGATAACCATATTACACCACCAGTCACAAAAATCACAATTCTAATGAAGTTACTGCCTTTCAATGAATACTGCATGCTGATCGGATTCACATGAACACATGAGCTTTTTCAAGGCGAGTTTTCTCTTCTATATTCCTACGCATTATATTGTATTTTGTTATTATGTGTGTTTCTGAAGATTTGCTGAAATTGTGTAACCTATTAAAGAATAACCTATTCATGTTGACAGTTTATGTTTGGATTTGGAACATGGAATGCAGGATATGGGTTACACAGCTACATGTTATACCTTCGTACTCCTACATGGCTCTCTAGGCATAGCGGCGTTCGGCACTCCACCATAACCTGACATAATAATAGATTTAGCTAACAATTCTTCCTAATAGTTGGTAAGGTTAGAATGTCTGCATACTCACTCCTTATCTCTCTCTCTTTTTAATGCACACACACTCTCACACACACACACACACACACACACACACACACACACACACACACAGATACACACACACACACACACACACACACCAGTCAATCTTCATAGACACACAGCTGGGCACTGGAGACACTGAACTGTGTGTCTTCAAATTAATACATAAATAAAGATAGACAGACAGGCAAGCAGGCAGACGTATATATACTGTATATATACAGAGAGAGAAAGAGAGACAGACATTAAGCAGCGAGTGGCCATCTCTCTGATAAAAATCTTATGAAGCGCTTACTTTTAGCAGCCGTGTGGACCAATCAGATCTGTGGGTCGAATTCTGCTACCCCAATAACAGACATGTTGACAGAAGCAAGGGAAGCACTGGAATGAAAAGTAAGAGGACGTAGAATGAAAATCAAGATGAAAATGAACACCTTACTTGAATCCTTAAAGACTTACATGACAATGTTTGGGTTAAATGTTATGGTAAATTAATAATCCAATCATAAGTTGTCATGGAAAACAGTCAGTGTCCAGTGACCATTACTGGCAATTGGTGCTATATATTTTATGGTTTTAATTTATAGTTCAAGTAAGAAGACTAATACTGTTACCACCATCACTGCTACCACAACTAACAGACATGCTTTAAAGATGTAGTCATAGGTGCTGTTTAAAGGGTTTTAACCCTCGGGAGACTGAGGCTTGTCAGGCACCTTGAAGTAGTTTGACATGCTTTGACATTTTTACACCCCTCTCTATCTACCCAGCAGGCTACAATCAGATGGGTCCCCCCTTATGTGTGGATTTTCTTCTCAAGGTTTCTTTCTGTAAACAGGGAGTAAACAGGGAGTATTTCCTAGCCCCTGTCGCCATTGTGCTTGCTCTAGAGGAGTTCAGGACCTGGGCTCTGTAAAGCGCCTAGAGAAAATGTTGTTGTTTTGGTGCAATATATATGAAATTAAATTGAATTATTATTTAGGAAATGCCGCTGTCACCAGCCACTTGTGTGTTGTTGCTGTGCACAAAGCCAGCCAACATAACTAAACATATCTCATCACAACTGAACACATAAAATTCCCAATATCAATAAACCTGGGCTACAGACAGCACACTTTGAACTGTGAATGAGTGCTCTTACGGATCCCGGGTACAGCATGCGGCACGTGTTGTGGCTGCCACCAGCCAGTTGGGCACTTTTGTGTATCCTGCCACCCTTGCTATCCTTGTATAAATAAAATTAGCATGCACCATGTCTGCCAACCATAACTAAACATATCTCATCAAAACTAAACACAAACAAAATTCCCACACACTTTGCCAGGTAGCCTCTCCCTCTTCTTCAATATCATAGTATACTAATACTGATGATGTGGCCATATTACCTACTGTTTATTGTTTACCTATTTTTGTCTCGTTATCTGTTCATAAAATTGATGTTCACTTACCAAATTGTCTCTCTCTTATAGCGTGACCTTTGCTCACAAATGCTGATGGCTGTGGAAACATTGTTCCTCATCACCATATCCATTAAGTTCATATATGCGTATTGGCAGACAAACTCACCCACTACCCACTCACTTTGTCTCTTTGTCTCTTCACCCTGGAGTGAAATAAGTCAGCAGTGCACACAGCTGGTCCTCAAGAACCTGCCCTTATGTCCTCTGACCTCATGAGTGCCGTTTTTGCAGGGCATTTTTTCTATCTATTCCTAATCTTCCTATTCCTATCTTTAACAATATTCTGTGTCTTCTTTGTACACATTCACTGCATTAGGTACAAACACAAACGTTGACATAATAGGCAATGGCAGTGTTATAGTATATCAAGTAAAATGTAGTAATACATATAACATTTAAGTTTACAGAAAATGTCTCCTTAAACTGCCAACGATTTTTAAAAAGTGTTCTAGAAAGGAAACTTCTACAACTGACATCATGTTTTGAGAAAATGGGGAAGTGAAATCTTTAACCCCACTCTAGAGAAACAGGACGTGGGTTGCAATCATCATGCAATCTTAGAAAATACTAAATCCAGTTTAACACTTATTGCAGTTCATTGACTACCTAACACAACATTTGAGCATTTTTTTTGTCCATGTCAGAAAACCGCTATAGTGCTGGTGACTGCGAAAGATCCCAACACATCTCGGGGGATGCACTGTGCAAGTAGTCCAAGTGATTTCTTTAATGAATAAGTTGTTTTTAAAATAAGTCTGCCAGTGATATGACGCCTAATACCATCTCAGTATCACAGAATCCACTTTCACCACTAGTCATGACTTCATCCATCTTACCTCATTCTTCTCTGTTGTCCGACCTAGGGTTAGGTTTGTCCATGTAACTCAATCCCATTTCAGTTGTACTGGTATACTATCGACGGCGCAGCGAGAAGACATGCACCGGCTGGTACAGGAAGTGTGTGTCTGCAGAAAAACAGGATGTGTGTGGTCTGAGCCACTCCTTTCGACAGAGAAAAGCTATGAGTGCCAACGGTCGCTGTATTTGTCACCTTGCATTATAATATTGTTCAGGAAAGGATCATCGTTGTAAGGTCACATTACATCTGACATTCAGGCATCTCTGTTAATTGGGCCGGTGATGTGTGGAAATGTTCTAACCCTGTCGATTCAATACGTCCTAAAAGACATCTATGTTGATGCAGACCTGCAAATTATTCCAACCTGTTAATGACTAGGTTTAGACCCACTTAAAAAAGTGGATTTCTACTTGTGTTGACGGGGTTATTTTCATGTTATTTCTACATGCATTTAATAGCAGCCATTTTGCGCGCTTGAGCATTAACAGGAAAACTGTGAAGAAGTGTTACACAAAATGGTGGCCATACTTTGATACTTCCCTGTAGCATCAGACTCTCTATGGATGGACTCCCTTTGTTGGTTTTCAATACTACTCAACGAATCTCTGAACTAAAAAAAAGCAAGTGGGCAGAGCCTGGAGTAGCACACCACAGCAGTAAAATATCTGTGTGTATTTGAGTGTCTGTGTATGAGTGTCAAACGTGTTAGTCTCAAACGTGTGTTGTGTATGACTTGTGTGTGTTTGTGTGTGTGTGTGTGTGTGTGTGTGTGTGTGTGTGTGTGTGTGTGTGTGTGTGTGTGTGTGTGTGTGTGTGTGTGTGTGTGTGTCTGTGAGTATGTTTGTGTGGAAGAGACAAAGTTTGTTTAGGCACTTCACCTGGACAGCAAGTGGGCAGAGCTTTTTCTTTTTTTTAGTTCAGAGATTTGTTGGTACACCACAGCAGTACAATATCTGTGTGTATTTGAGTGTCTGTGTGTGATTGTCAAACGTGTGTTAGTGACAAATGTGTGTTGTGTATGACTTTGTGTGTGTGTGTGTGTGTGTGTGTGTGTGTGTGTGTGTGTGTGTGTGTGTGTGTGTGTGTCTGTGAGTATGTTTGTGTGGAAGAGACAAAGTTTGTTTAGGCACTTCACCTGGACAGCAAGTGGGCAGAGCTTTTTCTTTTTTTTAGTTCAGAGATTTGTTGGTACACCACAGCAGTACAATATCTGTGTGTATTTGAGTGTCTGTGTGTGATTGTCAAACGTGTGTTAGTGACAAATGTGTGTTGTGTATGACTTTGTGTGTGTGTGTGTGTGTGTCAGTGTTTGTGGATGAGAAACAGTTTCCTTAGGCACTTCACCTGGAAAGCAAGTGGATAGAGCCCACAGCAGCACACCACAGCAGTATGACATGCGTGTGTATCTGACCATGCTGTTAAAGCCCACAAGTAGTCACAACACTCATATCAATTTGAATGCACCGTGCAAAGTGGAACAAGTAGTCACAATACTAATTTAAAAGCGGATAGTATCCTAAGTGGATAGTGTGAAGGAGACTGTATAGAAAGTTTTGAGTGAATTAAAGGCGATTTAAGTTCATTGAAGAGCTTTTATGTTGTTTAAGGCATTTGGCACACATGCACACACAAACACATACAACTCTCTATCCAGGGACGTGCACAGGAATTTTGAATTAACGTGGAACTACAAATGAGAATAGTTTGGATTGCCCTGCTTGCACGGACAGCAGTGCCAAACGACGTTCACTAGACGAGCGCAGCGTCCTGGGTGTGACATTTGCCCTTACAAGAGCATTTAGGTAGGTGGGAGCAGAACCAGCAAGCACTCTGTAGGCAAGCATAAGTGACTTGAACTTAATGCGAGCAGCTACCGGCAGCCAGTGGAGCTCAGTGAGTAGCGGGGTGACGTGTGCCCTTTTCGGTTGGTTGAACACCAAATTAATTTCTACAACTTCAAACTCACCTTTTCTTACTACGTCAAAGCGGTTGCGCATCGATTAAGTCACACATGACAACCGTGACGTCTCTCGAGGCAAAAATGCAGGCTCTCAGGTGCCGGTTGCGTGCAGCAGCGCAGCTACAGTAAACAGAGTAGGGGGCTTTCCCAAACTAGCTTCTTTACCCTCCCCCTACTCACTTCCACTCTCGTTGCCCATAGGCTACTTTATGAAATGTTTTGGGTGGTAATTTTTTTTTATCTAGGCCTTCATGAAATTCTGCAGTCGTTATACTATTTTAAAACTTTTTTTTTTCCCTCGGAGGGGCAGCTTGAGTCGAGGAGGGCAGACGGGCAACCTTAGCCCCCCCACCCCTGTGCACGTCCCTGTCTCTATCTCTCTCTCTATCGCTCTCTCTCTCACACACACATACACAACACTCTATCTCTCTCTCACACACACACACACAACACTCTCTCTCTCTCTCTCTCCCTCTCTCACAAACACAACTCTCTCTCACACACACACACACACACACACACACACCCCCCTCAGTATGTACTTACTACCGAGACAAAAAGACAAAAAGAGTGAGAGGAGAGATAGAAAAACAGAGAGCAATATAAAGACAGAGAGTGAGAAGACATATAGAAAGACAGAGAGAAAGAGGAGAGATAGAAATACAGAGAGAGTTAGAGGAGAGATAGAAAGACAGAGAGTGAGAGGAGAGATAGAAAGACAGAGATAATGTTTCCTACACTTTCTGCACTTGAGTCTGACCCGGTGGAATTGAAAGAGAATAACAATGAGGGCACTTTTCAAGTTCTGTTTATTTAAGCTCCAAATGTTGAAAAGAAAAAATACTGGGACAAATACTGTGTCCCCACCACACAATCTGCTAGTGGGATTAAAGCAACATTGAGGAGTTTTGAACAAAAGAATGGCAAATTCCTGCACACTACAAGCAGATTTCTGTGTGCTTTTGAAATGTGTTTTTCTCTCCTCCAACTGTGTATTACCAATAGACAGATGTGCAGGCTATAACATCTACACGTGTGATACGTGTAATACCAATAGACAGACGTAACATCTACACGTGTGATACGTGTGATGTTACATGTGATACATGTATTGCCAGTGAAACTGAACTGAAAGAAGTTCTTCACATGGTGCATCCTGTTGCGCTGAGCTCATATGCAAAATTAGCGATGCTAACAAACGTGTCTGCATAGTCTGGGGATTGTCCCTCTTCTTCGGTTGGCCAGTATTCCAACCAGGTGGCATGGCCAAGCAGGTACTTGAAGCTGTGGAAACACACGCATAAACACACACACATATTCAAATCATGCTCACACACGGATATTGAAACATTTGTATAGACATTTACATACACACACACACACACACACACACACACACACACACACACACACACACACACACACACACACACACACACACACGCGCACACACAGAGAGATGCACACACATTCAAACCATGCTCACAAACAGATATTGAAACATTTGTATACACATATACACACACACACACACCGATGCACACACATTCAAACCATGCTCACATACACATATATTGAAACATTTGTATACACATACACACATATATATATATATATATATATATATATATATATATATATATATATATATATATATACATATATACATACAAAATCACACAGACACACACACATTCAAACCATGCTCACACACAGATATTGAAACGTTTCTATACACATACATATAGACATATATACACACAGACAAATACACACACACACACGTATGGTCATCCACGTCCTTTATTCGAGTAATCTGCAGACTCCCCATTGTTATCTAAGATCTGACTCTCTGTTGCCCTCTGCTGGTACAGTGAGACACCTCACCCCGGTTTCCACTGCATTCGCTCACCTGCTCCCAGCATTCACCACGTCATCCCTGTGGCCCATAATCAGGTAGGTCTTCCCCTGCTGCAGCGCCACCTTAGTCCTGCAGTTAGGATGGGCAATGAACTCGCGCGTTTGACCCTCCACACCAAAGTCAGAACCTGGAGGCGAGAGAGAGAGAGAGAGAGAGAGAGAGAGAGAGAGAGAGAGACAGAGAAAGAGAGAGAGAGAGAGAGAGAGAGAGAGAGAGAGAGAGGGTGGGAGGAGGTCATTCAATTTGAACATCAGTCAATCATGTCAGTGTTGTGAATGTGTTAAGAGATCACTGGTTGTGTGAGGGTGTTACAAGAAGAGGTTTATGACCACAAGGGATGTGGCCACATGAGGGTTGTTTCTATACACCACTGCCAACCATGATCCTGTGTCCATGAGACCAGCTCAGACTAGTGCTGTTGGAAACAAATCCAGCTCACAAATGAAGCAGCAAATACTGCTACTGCTACTACTATTATTACTGCTACTACTTCTACTACTACTTTTACTGCTGCTACTCCTGCTGCTGCTGCTACTGCTACTGCTACTGCTACTGCTACTGCTACTGCTACTACTACTGCTACTGCTGCTGCTGCTGCTGCTGCTACTGCTACTACTGCTGCTGCTGCTGCTGCTGCTGCTGCTGCTGCTGCTACTGCTAATACTACTACTACTACTACTACTACTACTACTACTACTACTACTACTACTACTACTACTTCATGGAGATAATTTCCAAGCACTGTTAATGACTTAAGAATATATGAATCAAGTGCCTTGTATTAATATATTCCTTGTATGAATCATGTGCTTATGAAAGCAGGAACATGGCTTTTCTGTGTTTCTGCGTGTGTGTAACTTAGATAATTAGGTGCCACTTAGTCTGCATATGTACAAGAGCATGTTTAGACCAGAAGTGATAATAAGGGACGAACTGTGCTTCTTCCGACCTTGTGCAAAACTTCCACCCTTGCCTCAGACGTGGGAAATCCACCACATGGTTTTCCTTGCTGAACGCTAAACTTCTGTCTATATAAACCTTGTGCAATGTGTTTATCATTGCTTCACTTTCAGCCTTCTGCTGGGAGTGAGCCCGATTGCAATTGTTGTTTGTCTAATAAATATACTTATATGCAGCTCCGGAGTCCTGAGGTAACTAGGATGAATTTTCACCTATCACTACTACTGCTACTAGTGCTTCTGCTACTACTACTACTGCTTCCATACCCTCTTTGATGACCTGGTTGACCTTCATGTGGTAGACGTCTGTGTGGTGGGTCAGGTCCATCTTCTCCACTGTGACTTTGTAAGCTGAGGAGATACGGCCATTATTAGCCATTCAGTCAAACTGCATATGGGCCTCATTCTGAGAGGAGCACACACACACACGCATACACACACAGAAAGAGAGAGAGAGAGAGAGAGAGAGAGAGAGAGAGACACACACACACACAAAAGAGAAAGAGAGAGAGAGACACACACACACACACAGAAAGAGAGAGAGAGAGACAGACACACACAATCACACTCACACACACAGAAAGAGAGAGAGAGACAGATACACACAATCACACTCACACACACAGAAAGAGAGAGAGAGACAGACAAAAATAAGTGTGTATACCGTAGTCCATGCCATGTCCACAGGCCGACTGTCCTCTGTCCGTGTCCTTGATTTCCCCGGCCTTCTTTGCACAGCAGCCCTCTGGAGCACATGAAAGACATGTTAGCACCCCCTACTGGGCACAGTGCCATATTACCACCACTAGCAAACTGCCATTACAACTCTCATCCTGTGGATCCATTATAAGGATGCATTATAAAAATACCCACCTACCCCCAAAAAATACCTTCAAATTGTTCAAAGTACAAACTACTATTAAGTACTAGGTACTAAGTACAAAGCATAGTGTTGATTTAAAATGGTTCAAAACTACATAATGAGGCTTTAATGATTCAGTGGTTGTTACCCTCAGCACACTGGCACAGGTCCTCCTGGCAGATTCTATTCAGTTCTCCAGCATTCTTCACAGGGTGGTAGAATTTCACACAGCGATTGCCTACGTAGGGACGTGAATAGGAAATGCATGAGGATATGAGGATGTGTGTGTGTGTGTGTGTGTGTGTGTGTGTGTGTGACTGTGTGTGTGTGTGACTGTGTGTGTGTGACTGTGTGTGTGTGTGACTGTGTGTGTGTGTGTGAGAGAATGTGTGTGTTACTAAATGTAATGTCTGTACGTGTGTGTGTGTGTGTGTGTGTGTGTGTGAACGTGTGTGTAACTTAATTTAGTGCCTGTATGTGTGTGTTTTGTGTGTGTGTGTGTGTGAATGAGTGTGTGACTGTGTGTGTGTGTGTGTGTGTGACTGTGAATAGGAATGCATGAGGATATGAGGACACGTGTGAATGTCTGTGTAACTTAATTTAGTGTCTGTACGTGTGTGTTTGTGTGTGTGTGTGAATGAGTGTGTAACTTCACGTAGTGTCTGTACGTTTATGTGTTTAAGTGTGTGTTTGTGTGTGTCTTTCCTTACCCATGTCAAGGTACTCATACACAGTAACAGCAGCCGGCTGTAAAAGACCCACCTCCATCACCTTGTGGATTCTGAAGGCTACTGTGCCTGGAGTAGTACGAGAAACCTGAGAGAGAGAGAAAGAGAGAGAGAGAGAGAGAGAGAGAGAGAGAGAGAGAGCGAGAGAGAGAGCAAGTGAGAGAAAGAGAGAGAGAAAGTGAGTGAGTGAGTGAGTGAGTGAGAGAGAGAGTGGGAGAGAGAGTGAGTGGGAGAGTGAGTGGGAGAGAGAGAGAGTGGGAGAGTGAGTGGGAGAGAGAGAGAGTGGGAGAGTGAGTGAGTGAGTGAGTGAGTGAGAGGATGAGTAAGAGAGAGAGAGAAAGTGAGAGAGTGAGTGAGTGAGTGAGTGAGTGAGAGAGTGAGGGAGAGAGAGGGACGGTCAGTCAGACAGACAGATATACAGATAGATAGATAGATAGATAGACAGATAGATAGATAGATAGATAGATAGACAGATGACACACCTGATCCAGGTAAAGAATGAGGGAGCCCTTCTCAGACAGCATCTTGTCCATCTCAAATCTCTGGATGAACCTGTCTGCACCCGTGGACATCTGTGGATGGACAGAATACAGGGGCCTTTTGCTCACAAACATTTCTCACTCTTTCTTTCTCTGACCCTCTCTTTCTTTATCTCTCTATCCCTCTCTTCTCTCTCGCACACACTCAGTCAAAACCATCCAAACACCAAAGTAAAGAACTTTACACATAGGCCTACTCATGCACACTCATCCCACAGACAATTTCTACCCATCCTCCCTTTTGAATGATCTCTTCCCCTTTAAAACATCTCTTTCTACCCATTCCGCCTTTAAAACATCTCTTTCTACACATCCCCCTTTAAAAACATCTCTTTCTACCCATCCCCCTTTTAAAACATCTCTTTCTACCCATTCCGCCTTTAAAACATCTCTTTCTACCATCCCCCTTTTAAAACATCTCTTTCTACCCATTTCGCCTTTAAAACATCTCTTTCTACCCATCCCCCTTTTAAAACATCTCTTTCTACCCAACCTCCCTTTTAAAACATCTCTTTCTACCCATTCCGCCTTTAAAACATCTCTTTCTACCCATCCCTTTTAAAACATATCTTTCTACCCATTCCGCCTTTAAAACATCTCTTTCTACCATCCCCCTTTTAAAACATCTCTTTCTACCCATTCCGCCTTTAAAACATCTCTTTCTACCATCCCCCTTTTAAAACATCTCTTTCTACCCATCCTCCCTTTTAAAACATCTCTTTCTACCCATCCTCCCTTTTAAAACATCTCTTTCTACCATCCCCCTTTTAAAACATCTCTTTCTACCCATCCTCCCTTTTAAAACATCTCTTCCTACCCATCCCCCCTTTTAAAACATCTCTTTCTACCCATTCCCCCTTTAAAACATCTCTTTCTACCATCCCCCTTTTAAAACATCTCTTTCTACCCATTCCGCCTTTAAAACATCTCTTTCTACCATCCCCCTTTTAAAACATCTCTTTCTACCCATCCTCCCTTTTAAAACATCTCTTTCTACCCATCCTCCCTTTTAAAACATCTCTTTCTACCCATCCTCCCTTTTAAAACATCTCTTTCTACCCATCCTCCCTTTTAAAACATCTCTTTCTACCCATCCTCCCTTTTAAAACATCTCTTTCTACCATCCCCCTTTTAAAACATCTCTTTCTACCCATCCTCCCTTTTAAAACATCTCTTCCTACCCATCCCCCCTTTTAAAACATCTCTTTCTACCCATCCCCCCTTTTAAAACATCTCTTTCTACCCATCCTCCCTTTTGAGGCAACACTTTCTGGTCACATCAGGCCACATACTTTGGTGAGGTCAGTTTCATCCACAACAAATCCAGTCAGTATACTGATGTCCAGGATTGACATGGTGGAGTGTCGTTCTTCTGACAAGTACCTGGAGATGGCAGTTATTCTTCAGTTACTAGTTACTAGGTACTTTCCCCCCAAATAATTATAGTAGTCATAAAATAATAATGATAATAATACATCACATTTATATGTTTTAAGCCTACCACTGATCTAGTGATTTTAGATAAAAATTATTTCATACAGTAAATTTGGCTGAACACAGTGACTCCTGGTACTATTTTGTGACCATACAGGTGTGGCTTTGTGACCTTACAGGTGTGACTTTGTGACCATACAGGTGTGACTTTGGAGTATCAGAGTATTCAAAACGGGATCTTTGAGATCATCAAATTCATACTAAAAACTAGCACTTTAGACTTACAGGGCATCAGTGGTGATAAAGACTAGCACTTTAGACTTTAGAGGACATCAATGGTGATACAAACTAGCACTTTAGACTCACAGGACATCAATGGTGAGCATGTATGATTCCTTGGCCCCCTGGTACGTGACTGGAAAACAGAGACCACATTTTCTGTTTTGTCATAAAATTAAATCAAACTTTATTCATATGGCGCATTTCATACCAGGAAATTTGGGGGGACAGGGGGGTTAAAAATACTTGTATTTGACACAGATTTTTCAGAAGGATGACAAAACCATATCATGTAAGTGAAACATATTACAAAGCATGCACATACACATGTACAGCAGACCCACTACAGACCACTGAGAACAGATTCATATTACAGAGAATGATAGTATATGTATACAGTATGTAAAACACACCTTGTGGTTCTGAAATGCAAACTGAACTCATTACAGTATATGTGAGGTATTATATAGGCCTTGCACATTATATGTTACTTACCTTGTAGATGTTCACTTCCAGTGAAGTTAATGTTTCCAATTAACATTGTGCAATACCCTGGATCCCTTACTCTATATCTCTATAGTATCTTTGTATCTCTATACACAGCAGGTACCCCCTGGATTTCCCCTGAGTTTATATATCTCTGTGTGCATACTCCCCTATTTGTATACACCTCTATATGAACATGCATATTCCTATATGTTTATATATCTCTATGTGTATATGCATACTCCCCTAACTTTATATATCTATGAGTATATAAGTATTCCCCTTAATATTATATATTGATATGTGTATATGCATATTCTCCAAAGTTTATATATCTCTATGAGTATATACATATCCCCCTATGTTTATTATCTACACATTATGTATAAACATCTTACCACTGTCCTGCTTGTCCAGTTTCACCTTTAAATCAAACTTTTTACACTCTGCAGTGACTTCCTCAGGCATGGCATAGTACAGAGTCATCACCTTAGAGAGAAGCAAAGGGGACACTAATGACTCAGGCAGTCCAGTCTGGTAAATCAGTAGGGTGCAGTAGGTCTCCAGATGAATGAAAGCGTCATCTGAATGTAAACTATATCCTCAGTCAGCAATAGTCAGTTGCCAGTATCTTGTGTACCATGTCCAAACAGCGCTGGACTTTTTTTTTTTTCTAATGACACAAACAGTAACTTACAGACATTGTTGCTTCGCCTGCACCAGTGGCAGTGACTGTCAGGTTCTGGTTCAAATCCACCTGTGGACAACAGCAAGAGGAACAGCATGGGTACATATAACTAAAGTATTGATCAACAGCAAGAGGAACAGCATGGGTACATATACCTACAGTAACGCCCAACATCAAGAGGAACAGCACATGTGCATATACCTAAACTATTGATCAACATCAAGAGGAACAGCATGTGTACACATACCTAAACTATTGATCAACATCAAGAGGAACAGCATGGGTACATATAACTAAAGTATTGATCAACAGCAAGAGGAACAGCATGGGTACATATACCTACAGTAACGGCACATGTACATACAGTACCAGTCAAAAGTTCTACTCCCATTAGGATGCAACGGCTGGAAACAATCCCCAATGGAGAGTGGCCAGACCCTATCTATTCACCAAGTGAACTTGGGTCTGCTTAAACCAGGCTAGCGCAAAATATCAACACATGAAGATATTGCCTTCACCTAGAACAGGGTGCTGACAAGCAAGGTGTGGACATGAACGATTGACAGGCAGTATAGGTTTTGACAGATTAGACTATAGATCACAGATTATGGATTTTATAGATTAAATAGATCTACTGGCACAGACATGCTCTATTTACACGCTTACAAGCAACTTTCATTAAAACAGAGTGAAGCGGAAGGAAGAAGTACCTTGTCTGAGCGTGTCACGTACGCATTACTGTTGTCTATGGTCCACCTGATGGGGTTGGACCGTCCCGACACCTGGATTTCCACGTTGAGGTTCTTATCCTGCTGCTTTACCTGACTGCTGTACTCCGCTACAGCTTGGAACACCATGATGGTGGACTGGAGACACACACACACATGCACACACGAGCACACGCGCACACGCGCACACACGCACACGCACACGCACACACACACACACACACACACACACACACACACACACACACACACACACACACACACACACACACAGGGGGAGAGGAGAAGGGTGTCACTAGTGCCAGAAATGTATTCATATACAAATACAAACCAAACGTACAGATACAGTGGGGAAAATAAGTATTTGAACCCCTGCCGATTTCGCACGTTTGGCCACTTGCAAAGAAATGTGTGATCTATAATTGTAATGGTAGGTGTATTTTAACAGTGAGAAATAGAATATCAACAAAAAAATCCAGAAAAATGCATTTTATAACATTTATGACTTAATTTGCATTTGATGCAGAAAATAAGTATTTGAACCCCTTGCAAAACATGACTTAGTACTTGGTGGAATAACTCTTGTTGGCAAGCACAGACATCCATAGTCCCCTTGATGCAGTGGAGTCGTCCTGTACCCTTGGCAGAGAAACAGCCCCAAAGCATAATGTTTCCACCTCCATGCTTGACGGTGGGGATGGTGTCATATTCAGCATTCTTCCCCCTCCAAACGCGGCAAGTCGAGTTGATGCCAAAGAGCTTGATTTTGGTCTCATCTGACCACATCCTGTCTCCCAATCCTCCTTAGAATCATTCAAGTGTTCATTGGCAAACTTCAGACGGCCCTGTACATGTGCTTCCTTGAGCAGGGTGACCTTGCGAGTTCTGCAGTACTTCAAACCATTACGGCGTAGAGTGTTGCCTATGGTTTTCTTGGTGACTGTGGTCCCAACTGCCTTGAGATCATTCACAAGCTCCCCCTGTGTAGTTCCGGGGTTATTCTGCACCTTTCGGATGATCACCGATACCGCACAAGGGGATATCTTGCATGGAGCCCCAGACCTAGAGCGATGGACAGTTGTTTGGTGTTGCTTCCATTTATGAATAATCGCACCAATAGTTGTCTGCTTCTCACCAAGCTGCTTGCCGATGGTTTTGTAACCCATTCCAGCCTTGTGCAGGTCTACTATCTTATCTCTGACGTCCTTGGTCAACTCTTTGGTCTTGCCCATGGTGGTGAGGTTGAAGGTGTGAAGTATGATTCTTTGGACAGGTTTCTTTTATACACGTCACCAGTTGAGATCAGGTGTACCTTGTTAGGCCTAATGGGGACTAATCTGTGTGCTTCTTGGGCACATAACTGGTCATTGGGAGCCAGAATTCTTGCTGTTTGCTTGGGGGTTTAAATACTTATTTTCTGCATCAAATACAAATAAAGTCATAAATGTTATAAAATGCAGTTTTCTGGATTTTTTTGTTGATATTCTGTTTCTCACTGTTAAAATACACATACCATTACAATTATAGATCACACATTTCTTTGCAAGTGGCCAAACTTGCGAAATCGGCAGAGGTTCAAATACTTATTTTCCCCACTGTATATACACAAAGACACAGACACGCAAGCACACACACAAAGATATACTTACCAACTCACTCACACACATCGATGCAGGCATACACTTACTGATACACAGACACACTCACTCCTTTTTGCCCAGTATTGTACCTGTGTGGATCCGTAACCTCCTCCATAAAACTGTTGCTCGTTCAGCCAGCTCACGATGGGCCCTGCCTTCTCAAACTCCCTGGCCTTGACCAGGGCCAGCAGGGCATAGGCTGTGGCCTCCAGAGTGAAGAGATGGTTGCTCTTGACAGGCCAGTGAGTGCGATCTAAAAGGAGATGTATATTCAGGTGTCTTGAAATACTTTTCAATTAATATACCATGGTGTCATGATTTGAGAAATCAGCAAATATGCACACAAGGAGAATTGTTTATTAATTTACATCGATTGGTTGTTTGGTTAATTGTAAATAAATCTATTTATGCAAATTTGATAGATATATTGATAATACTAAGAGCAATATGGCATCTACAGATGTGGACTAGCAACTGGACAGTCGTGATTTGATCTCATTCTCTGATTGAGACAGTTGCCGTGTGTAAAATCACACCAAATCATCTTGGGTGATAAATCCATACATAAAAATCACATTGATTGTAAAATCCATACATCAAATCAACTTCATATCAAACAATGTAAAATTCAAATGTCAAACTATCTTGGGCGTAAAATCCATAGGCCTACAAGAAATCTGTGATACTAAAAGGGTTAACTATGAACTGCAAATATTTCCCAACCAACCTTCGAAAGCATGTTTGAAGAGGACTTCCTGGTTCAGTTTGCCGACGCTGGCAAGGGCATATGAAACCATAGCAACAGCATAGGGATTAGTGAGAGTCTTGAGTCGACCTTCCAGATACTCAGTGGTTTTCTTTATACTGCCTGGAAGACTCTTTTGGGACAAAAAAATCATGTGAATATGTAAATATTCAGAATTGTTTATGACATTTATTTATTTAATGTAACATATTAACAATGAGTTCCTGGTTGACCCCTCTCCTTTTCATAGGGCAATGTATGTATGCAGTGATTGCCTCTCTGTCTGTCTCTCGTGTTCTTGTTCTGCAGTAAGGGTATATCTGTAAATGTGTTCCGTCTCCTCTGCTCTCTCCTTTGGTTCTTACTGTTACTGTGTATATATACAGTATACTGTATATATGGAGTGTATACATGCATAATGAGTGTATAATGAGTGTATAAATATATATATAAAATGAGTATAAAACTGTATATTGAGTGTATATATATATATAGTGTAGTGTATAATGAGTATGCGTATATTGAGTGTGTACATGTGTGTTGAGTGTGTACATGTGTGTTGAGCATGAACATGTGTATTGAGTGTATAATGAGTATATATATTGAGTGTGTACATGTGTGTTGAGTGTGTACATGTGTATTGAGTGTATAATGAGCGTATATTGAGTGTGTACATGTGTGTTGAGTATGAACATGTGTATTGAGTGTATAATAAGTATATATTGAGTGTGTACACGTGTGTTGAGTATGAACATGTGTATTGAGTGTATAATGAGTATTGAGTGTGTACATGTGTGTTGAGTGTATAATGAGTATATATTGAGTGTGTACATGTGTGTTGAGTGTGTACATGTGTGTTGAGCATGAACATGTGTATTGAGTGTATAATGAGAATATATATTGAGTGTGTACATGTGTGTTGAGTGTGTACATGTGTATTGAGTGTATAATGAGCGTATATTGAGTGTGTACATGTGTGTTGAGTATGAACATGTGTATTGAGTGTATAATAAGTATATATTGAGTGTGTACACGTGTGTTGAGTATGAACATGTGTATTGAGTGTATAATGAGTATTGAGTGTGTACATGTGTGTTGAGTGTATAATGAGTATATATTGAGTGTGTACACGTGTGTTGAGTGTGTACACGTGTGTACACGTGTGTTGAGTGTGTACACGTGTGTTGAGTGTGTTGAGTGTGTACACGTGTGTTGAGTGTGTACATGTGTGTTGAGTGTGTACACGTGTGTTGAGTGTGTTGAGTGTGTACATGTGTGTTGAGTGTGTACATGTGTGTTGAGTGTGTACATGTGTGTTGAGTGTGTACACGTGTGTTGAGTGTGTACATGTGTGTTGCTCACAGTGACCCTCTTGCTGCACTGCTTACTGCCCTCCTGCATGGCGATCAGCACAAACGCCGTCATGGAAGCATCTGCATCATTTCCTCTTACGTCACCCTGGCAACACATCCCAGTTTGACCACATTTAAAGAAGTAGCTTAGACTAGGGTTAATACGAATGACACAAATGACACATTTTCAAATTTTGAAATAAAAAAGACTTTAGATCAAGACCGTATGTTTTTTCTTAATGCTGTCTCCATGGTATTATATATATTTCGTTTTTTCTCCTGAATGTATATTGTAGACAAAACTAGAGTGGGGGCTAGAGGATTTAAAGTGAGTTTATGTTGGGTTTTACCATTTTATCAATGTACGTTTTTTAGGTATTGAGTTTCTATGAGTCATTTTCAGTTTGAATATATATGGTCACGTGAAGTAGAGATATTCATACCAAGGTTATACAAGGTTCCTACTCCAGGAACAAAACATCCATGAGCTAGCAAGCTTTTTATCTTTGCCAACAGTGCTGTTGTTGTTTGCAAGGAACATCTGTTGGTCACCAAGTTAGCTCTTTAAAGTGCTAGTGAACTATCTCAAAAATAACACTGCTGAACGTCTACGCAAAGCAATAGTCAGTCAATTAACCATCAGTGTCCCATACCACCATCTCTGCATGGTACACGTTGAAGGTCTCCTTGAAGGTGCCATCTGGCTGCTGGGAGTTCAGCACCAGCCACTTGAGGGCGTCACAGATCACTTTCTCCTCAACGCTGATAATGTCACTGGCCATGGCAAAAACCTTAGCCACGAATGCTGTGAGCCTAAAGGGTTGGTGGGGGAGAGAAATATTGAGAGAGAGACAGACAGACAGACAGACAGACAGACAGACAGACAGACAGACAGACAGACAGACAGACAGACAGACAGACAGATCAAACGATTGATCGATCGATCGATAGATAGATAGATACATAGCATTTTCATATAATAACATCAGTATTATTGATGTCATGTGATGATATCATTATTATAATGTCATGTGTGAACACAACTCACCAGGCGCTGCCTGGTTTGTCTGCCCAAACGGCAAATGCCCCATCTGCTTTACGGAAGGCCAACTCTTGCTGGTAACCTACAGAGAATGAAGACTTTCACGTACATATCTGTCATACTTATACACACACACACACACACACACACACACACACACACACACACACACTTACATATACACAAAAATATTTACACATACACCCTTTCTGCATCTTTAGGTCTTCCTATTATGTCGATGTTTTTGATATCTGTCGCTCACCTGTGTTGATATAGGCCTATTTGCAGTCTGTGACTCACCCATATTGTTGTATTTGACACATTCATGTTTCTGTCTGTGATCCACCATGGGCATTGCAACCGTGAGGGTTGATGACCGAACTTCTTTATTGTAGCCATTTCTCTCATAACATAAACTATTGCCCAAATATTGTGAGACACATTGTACTTTAAAATTAATATTATTTACATATTATCAATTTAAAGTAAGTGTAAAAATGCAGGAAGTTAATTATGATTGGGTTGATTCACCCCTGGAATCACTAATGTTTATATTTTGAACCCATGTTGATGTATTTGATAGTCTGTCACTCAGTAATGTTTATATTTTGAATAGTCATGAGTTACCCATGTTGATGTATTTGATAGTCTGTCACTCAGTAATGTTTATATTTTGAATAGTCATGAGTTACCCATGTTGATGTATTTGATAGTCTGTGTCTGTGACTCACTAATGTTTATATTTTGAATAGTCATGATGTCTGTCTCTGTGACTCACAAATGTTTATATTTTGAATAGTCTTGACTTACCCATGTTGATGTATTTGACAGCTGTGTCTCTCTTCTCCAGCCCCACATTCTCCCACTGGGCAGTGGTGTCGAGGTAGTGGGTGGCGATGAGGGGAAGCGTCATGGTGATCATGTTCTGCTCTCCACAGCCTCTGGGCTGCACGATGAGGGAGCCCATGGCGTCTCCAGTGATGGCCTTCTCAATGGTCTGGCTGATCTGATTGGCTGAAGACCACATATTTGTGTCTACATCTTTAGAACTAAACTGTTTCGGTGAGATCCTTACTCCGATGCTGCTTAATTAAGTATTAATAAGAAGAAGAAAGATAGGTAGTCATTATGGTAGTGGTTGCTAGGATGTTACTAGGGGGACTAGCAGGTGTGACTTGTGTTACCTGAGCAACTATTAGCAGGTGTGAAGTGTGTTACCTGAGTAATTATTAGCAAGTGTGATGTGTTTTATCTGTGACTGTGAAGGAGGGACTGGCAGGTATGAGGTGTGTTAAATGAGATAGTGCGGTGTGTTACCTGAGACTGTGAAGTACGTATGAGCAGGTGAGAGGTGTGTTACCTGAGACTGTGAAGTACGTATGAGCAGGAGTGCCTGGCACCTGCTTGCGGGGCATTTGGCTGAGGATGTCCTTTACTTGAGTTCCACCTAAATTGATCACAGTCAAAGGCTTTTTTGTACCAATGTCAAATGTTTCTTTGCATTGTTATTATTTTATATATTATATGTAAATAATAACGTAATATATAATAATGATATAAGTATAATAATAACATATATGTTATATTTCATGTTTCTTTGCATTATTAATACATCAATTGCCTTTGTAACCATACTGTTCTTCAACCTTCCTGTATAGATTAGAACAGGATACAATTATGTCACTATCATCATCATAGACTTAGTGAGCTATTTACTATTGCTTACAAAATCAAGGAAGAGAACAGTCAAGCTAAGAGCAATAAAAACATGGTGTAACAATAAATACTACTTTACATAAGAATTAGAAAAACGACCTAGAAAGGAAAAAGAAGTGCAGGAATGTAACTGCTGAAGTGCAAGTTAAGCGCTAGTCAAGGTGCCAGTTAGGAAGGGAGGTGCTCTCTGAAGATTGGGTCTTCAGAAGCTTCTTGAAGGTAGAGAGGGATGCCCCTGTATGGTTATAGTTCTTCCTACAGTCTAGATTTAAGTATTCTGTATTGATACTTTGACTACTTTCTATAGGACGTAGTTATAGTACTGTAGTACTGTACTACCTACAGTCTAGAGTTCAGAATTCTGCAATGTCTATGTCGCGTTTAAGATGTCTAGAGTTCTAGTCTAGTGTGTTTCGTATAAGATGTAGTCATCAGGTCATGATCATGGACTCACCATGCTTGGAAGGGTTTAGTATTACTTTAGCCACCTGCATCTCTGACCGTATTCCTTCAGCCTGTATAAGGAAATTAATAAAATATAATTTTTTATTTTATTAATATTACAAATTTCACCATTTCAACATAACATAAACCATCCACAGCTTCGAAAGCTGCTAGATGCAGATGACAAAAAACGTTGCTTGGCCCAGTTGAAAATGTACATTTATCGAGAAAGACAATTGTGTCCAAAATCCGGCATCTTTACGACACCAAAAAGGGAGCAAAAGATTCACATTGGCGGGAGCCAAATATAATGCTTTGACTAGGAATCACTGTACCTCAGTAAGCAGTTACAATTGCTTCAGTGTGATTGAAAACATCATTGGCAGTAAATAGAAACTTGACCCATTTTTATCAACCATACTTAAGACAGACACCAGATATATTGATATATGCGATTAAATTAGATTAATTAATCTTAAACCATAAAAAAAAAATGTAATCACTTCACAGCCCTAATTTCTTTATTTCATTTCACTTTCATTCCCTATTTCTTAATGTGTTTCTTTCTGTAGTTATTTTATCATGGAAATATTTATGATCATTTATTTATTTCCGACACTCACCACCACAAGCAGGTCTTTCTTGACACCGTCGGTCATGATCTCGTCCTGCACGGCAGCCTTCACCTCGATGGTGTGTTTGCCCAGCTTCATGGGGATGATGACAAAGGGAACTGCTTGTGACGTCATGGGGTCCATCTTGATGACGGAGCGGTACTTGCCCTTCTTGGTGGCCACGCTACACACGTCATTGGTCTCCATAAGCTCAACGCGCACCTGGGGGGGTAGAAGGAATCACCAAAATGCAGCTTATTTCAGTGCAGAATGGATAGATAGGCCACTTATAGGATACAGTAATAAATGCTGCACAATCTTTAGATATTAACAAGCTGTGTGATGGACAGCAGGTAAATATTCTTGGTATTTGATGTTTTTTGGCCTTGAGACGAATACATTAATGAATGAATAAATTAATAAATACATAAATAAATCCACTAAAGGACTCTTTATTTCTTTGAAGGGATTTTGGGGTGACTGTGGAGCTTTCTTTTACCGTCATTTTCATGTTTATGTAGTTATACAGGATGGCTTTGATTTCGATCTGCTCGTTACGGACAGCAGAGTAGGGCAGCTTCAGGTCGACGAAGAAGTCTTTTTTCACCACCATTTCATAGGGTTCTGCGACACATATTCCTAAAATACAGTACAACGCATGACAACTTTTCTGTCATACAGGATTAACATATGCGTGTTATGTACAAGTTATGTAGAGACAAAATGAAGGAGTTTTCCCGTTTTGATTGCTGACCTTGTACAAAATCAAACAAGACAAGACAAGACAAGACAAGACAAGACAAGACAAGACAGAAAACAGTTCTATAAGAAGACAATTAACTTAACTTGCTTAATGTCTTCTTGTGCTGTTGCTCATACGTATGTAAAGTTAGCCCATATGAAAACGTTGACACTGTCAAACCCTTTCAAACTGTGGTGTCTGATAGAGAAGGACCCAGCTGACCCACCATGAGTTTGTGTGTGTGTGTGTGTGTGTGTGTGTGTGTGTGTGTGTGTGTGTGTGTGTGTGTGTGTGTGTGTGTGTTTGTGTGTGTGTCTGTGTGTGTGTGTGTGTGTGTCTGATAGATAAGGACCCAGCTGACCCACCATGAGTTTTTGAGATGCCAATCGACATGACCTGCCAACTGGTGATGGAGTCTGTCATGAAACTTGTCTTCATCATGGAGGTGGTCGTGCTGTCAGGGAAGAAAAGGATGATTTTCATTTATCTATTTGGTTTCATTTTTTTTCTCATTATTATTTTTATTGTAACAATTTAGTAATTTCTGATTGGACAAGACGCATTTCACGAGTGAGGATGTCCCGGAACAACCTCACTCAGACTCTTCATCGCTAGTTATCGCTCCGCATTTGATGTACTTTAACCATTGAATTGCATGACATTAAAAGCGAGAGAGCAGAATGGCAGGCCGTAATTTTATAACGTCACATTTCACAGTTTTCGAGTTAGGAGAGGGTGCAAACGGAGTAGGGGGAATCGCGGAATGTACGCATTACCATGTAGCGTGAACACAGGTAAGTGTACAAATAATGATAATAATGATAATAATAATAATAATGACAGTATACTACTACTACTATTACTGGAATGTACGCATTAACATGTAGAATGGCAGGCCGTCATTTTATAACGTCACATTTCACAGTTTTCGAGTTAGGAGAGGGTGCAAACGGAGTAGGGGGAATCGCAAAATGTACGCATTACCATGTAGCGTGAACACAGGTGAGTGTACAAATAATAATAATAATAATAATAATAATAATAATAATATCGACAGTATACTAGTATTACTACTACTGGAATGTATACATTAACATCTAGCGTGAACACAGGTGAGTGTACCAATTATCGTGCACAAAAAGCCTTTCTGGTCCAACTTGGCTGCAAACAAAACAGAGACAATCTGATGTCTTCAAACTCAATTACTCTGTGGGCCAAATCACACCTGTTTGGATATCCTTTACAACCCCACTCTCACTCCTGCCACACCTGTGAGGATATCCTTTACAACCCCACTCTCACTCCTCTCACACCTGTTTGGATATCCTTTACAACCCCACTCTCACTCCTCTCACACCTGTGAGGATATCCTTTACAACCCCACTCTCACTCCTGCCACACCTGTGAGGATATCCTTTACAACCCCACTCTCACTCCTCTCACACCTGTGAGGATAACCTTTACAACCCCACTCTCACTCCTGCCACACCTGTGAGGATATCCTTTACAACCCCACTCTCACTCCTGCCACACCTGTGAGGATAACCTTTACAACCCCACTCTCACTCCTGCCACACCTGTGAGGATAACCTTTACAACCCCACTCTCACTCCTCTCACACCTGTGAGGATATCCTTTACAACCCCAATCTCACTCCTCTCACACCTGTGAGGATATCCTTTACAACCCCACTCTCACTCCTCTCACACCTGTGAGGATATCCTTTACAACCCCACTCTCACTCCTCTCACACCTGTGAGGATATCCTTTACAACCCCAATCTCACTCCTCTCACACCTGTGAGGATATCCTTTACAACCCCACTCTCACTCCTCTCACACCTGTGAGGATATCCTTTACAACCCCACTCTCACTCCTCTCACACCTGTGAGGATATCCTTTACAACCCCACTTTCAGTCTTTCCACACCTGTGAGGATATCCTTTACAACCCCACTCTCACTCCTCTCACACCTGCGAGGATATCCTTTACAACCCCACTTTCAGTCTTTCCACACCTGTGAAGATATCCTTTACAACCCCACTCTCACTCCTCTCACACCTGTGAGGATATCCTTTACAAACCCACTTTCAGTCTTTCCACACCTGTGAAGATATCCTTTACAACCCCACTCTCACTCCTGCCACACCTGTGAAGATATCCTTTACAAACCCACTCTCACTCCTCTCACACCTGTGAGGATATCCTTTACAACCCCACTCTCACTCCTCTCACACCTGTGAGGATATCCTTTACAACCCCACTCTCACTCCTCTCACACCTGTGAGGATATCCTTTACAACCCCACTCTCACTCTTCTCACACCTGTGAGGATATCCTTTACAACCCCACTCTCACTCCTGCCACACCTGTGAGGATATCCTTTACAACCCCACTCTCACTCCTCTCACACCTGTGAGGATATCCTTTACAACCCCACTCTCACTCCTCCACACCTGTGAGGATATCCTTTACAACCCCACTCTCACTCCTCTCACACCTGTGAGGATATCCTTTACAACCTCACTCTCACTCCTCTCACACCTGTGAGGATATCCTTTACAACCCCACTCTCACTCCTGCCACACCTGCCACACCTGTCACACCTGTCACCATCACCTGTGAGGATATCCTTTTAGACCCCACTCTCACCCCTGCCACATTGCTTACCATCTCATCCTATTCAAATAGGTTACAGAATGAACAGTATTACAGTATGTCATTGTTCAGGGCAATTATGATGATTATGATTATGATTATTATTATTTGTATTATTATTTGTATTACAGTTTTTCTCGATTGATTACATTCAAAAACTGGAACTTATGGCACAATGACCACAACCTGTAACTCATGTGCCAACTCCCTAAACCAATTCTGCTAAACTATAAGCACAATTATGTGCTTTAGACACAGATTTCAATTGTTAACCGCACTTTCTTCAACTCACAACACACAATTATCTGCTTTAGACACAAATTTCAATTGTTAACCACACTTTCTTCAAAACACTAAACACCATCCTCTCTACTTTGCACACTTCATCAATGCCAAAACCTCCTTGTGTTCAGACAGAACACACTGCTATTCAATTGGCAAAACTTCCATTTCCAAGGCTGTTGTGCAATTTGAAATCAAAGCTTTAGCAATATAATGGCCACAGGTTAGCTCCTGGTTTGGAGAACAATTTATGGCAACATTGAAGTGAGGTGATCAGAAAGGCAGAGGAGTGAGAGTAAGAGGAGGAGGAGGAGGAGGAGGAGGAAGAGGATGAAGAGAAAGAGCAAGAAGGAGAGCCATTATCTCTGATGAGATTCGGGGCCACTGTGGTCAACCCTGTGGTCAACCATGGTTTGACCATGCAGGAGGCTGGCCAGAGGGTTCAACCAAATATAAGCCGCTTCTCAGTTGCATCCATTCTCTGGACATTCAGAAGAGGGAATAGGTAAGAAACACTACTATGACAGGAAAACACTAGTTTGAATGCTTTATCAGGAGCATAGTATTCTTGTATTTTCCATTGTACTGTATCTGTAAAATTACGTAAACAAATACAAAGTGCAACCATTGATGACCATGACTAATTCCTAAACATCAATACAGTGAGCCTAGCCACAGTGGATTGTGTTCTAAGGCGGAACACCTTGAGAATAAAGCAGGTGTACAGGGTGCCTTTTGTCAGAAACTCCGACAGTCAAACAGTTATGCTATGACTATGTGCAAGTCATATACATTTCCACAACTGATTGCGTCCTATCAGCACTGACACATTACTGTACTGTATTGCAATCCAATCCAATGTTACAGTTTTTCTCGATTGCTTACACACATGAAGCATGCCTCGTTTTCTCAAAACTCTAAACACAAATCCCTAAACCACTCACACAAAATGCAACAACATTCACAACACTGTGTAGGTCTATTTCTGATAGCACATTGTCAATATTGTCTTGAGCTAGAACAGGATGCAGTAGTTTTTTGTCCTTTTTATTTTACATTTTTCTTTCTTTTTTTTGTTGACTGTACTGGCCTATATCCTATTGTTTGTTCTGTGCAAATCATTTACACATTCATTTGTGTTTGCTGTGATGTATAGGCTACAGCACTTTTGGAAAAAATAAAGAAATATCTTAGTTGTTACTGTATATTTGTGTGTTCTTTTATATTTGCGTAAAAACATTATACAGTTATATTTTACTACAGGAGTAAGCGTATAGTAACATAATGTTCCTGATAAGGCCTTCATACTGGTGTTTTCCCATTTCATAGTAGTGTTTTCCATTGAGCACATCAGTGTTCAATCGATGCTTAGAATGTCTACTCATATAATGGGCTGTGTTTGTCATTAGAAAACAAAGTACCCTTTTGAGGTGACATAACACTGTTTTGAGAGCAAAGTTGCCTTTTGCAGGATGTACAGTATAAAGGGTTTTGCATTTTGTGTGAGTTGTTTTGGGATTTGTGTTTAGAGTTTTGAGGAAACGAGGCATGCTTTCAAAAAATGTGTGTTAGCAATTGAGAAAAACTGTAGTATAGTTATTGTTGTTTTCTCAAAATCTCAATTCTCAAAGGTGTCAGGCTGGGACCTGCTGTCACCACTGTGGCTTAGGCTATCTGTATTATTACTAACCCTAGATTATGATTATTATTATTATTATTATAATTATTAGTGATATTATTGTTAATATTATTATGGTTCTCGTTGTTTTCTGTCAACAGAGAGATGATGTTGTTCTCACCAGTGTTTGTTGTCTGCGGGGCACTCAGGAAGGTCGTTCTCCTCCCATAACCAGCTCTCTGGGAACTGGGACCTAGATACGATCTCCTCTGACTCGATGTACAGCTCATCGTCCTCCTCCTCCTCAGCTGTGTCCAGATGGAGGAGAACATAAATGTAATTTCACACACTCAGACACACACACACGCACACAGACTCACACACACACACACACACACACACACACACACACACACACACAGACTCACACTCTCAAACACACACACACACACACACACACACACACACACACACACACAGAGACTCACACTCTCAAACACATACACACACACACACACACACACACACACATACACACACACACAGACTCACACTCTCAAACACACACACACACTCTCAAACACACACACACACACACACACTAACTGAACCAGATACACTTACGATTTTTTAAGGAAACATGGAGTAGATACTGTATATGGGCCATTCTACCGAATTGGTGCAAAGTGTGGTCCCACAACGAGAAAAACTATTTACAAAACAATTAGGTATTCAGACATAGATATTTACTAAGAATATTTTATGGTCTATTTAAACCCAATACATTAAATGAGATAGGGATAAGCTAAATATATACAAAATCATCATTTATAGGGTACTTTCTATTGGGAAGTAGCTATCCCGAACCCTGACATCTAAATTTCAATTTCTGTAAATAACACTTATACTTACACTTATACTTAATACATTTTTTTTGATTTTTTTCAATGATCTAATTTCAAAGATCTTTATGATTAAGTTTAAACAGAACTTGGAAGATTTAGATTTATTGTGGGTTTAATTAAAAAAAAAAAAAACTATGCTCAAAAAATCATGTCCATAGTTTTCATGTCACTACCAAAACACAGGAGTTTTAGTCCATTGGCTGAGCCTGGTTTTTAGCCAGACCCCTGCATTTATAACCAGGCAGTGATACTGCATCCCTGTCCCTCATGGCTGAATGGTAAGTAGCTAGATCCCATACTGTGTTCCAAAGTCTGAAAATCAGTGTGTAACCTTAAGAATGGTCACTACCGAACACATATTTTTCTTCAATTAAGTAAACTTTTTGGGGTTTTATGCAAAGTATTATGTTTGTTTGTGTGTACACCTCTTCAAAGATTTGTTTGCTAGCCATGTACTTGCTAGAATTATTTATTTATGCTCAAAGTTAGCTAGAATTGTCACTACCGAAACAGTCACTACCGAAACAGTCACACTACCAAAACATATGGTAAAGTTTCGGTAGTGACATGATCGTTTCGGTATTGACAAAATGGAACGGTAAGATGAATTGTATAAATTGAACTTTGAAATTTGGTAAAAATTTCATTTTTATTGATTTCATTGTGAAAACCTCTTCAGAGAAGGGAAGGAAACACAATCTGAACAGGTTAATAATAATATAATACTCTTTTACCATAGTGTATTACTATGTTTCGGTAGTGACAATTTTTGGGAGAGGAAAAACATTCCAACACATTCTGAAAATACAACATAAAAATGTTACGGTTCTTTTACTAGAAATGTGTGCTTTAGATATGGTTCAATATACAAACGGACAAAGTTTTGGGAATAAAACATACACATTTTCTAAATATTTCCAACCTGACTTTGCACCACTTCGGTAGAATGGCCCATATGCATGGAGTCAAGAATAAACTAGAAATAAACTTACCCAGCCAATATAAGGTCAGTATAACGGATTCTATGGGTTTAGTTTATCCTACTCACACACACCAACACACACTGACCTACACGAACATACATATATAAACACACAAAACACACATAAGTACCCGAGTCTGTTTCGTGAAAGGTATTTGAGCTTAATAGCTAATGAAATGACCCCCCCCCCCCTCTAATAGCCACCCAAATTGCCCCCACCACCCACCCTTCCTTCTGTACTCATGTAGCACTGTGTTGATTGGCTGGGATAATTTATGTTTGCCATTGGGATGTCCCATTTGTTTCCCCATTTACACAGCCAGGGCTGTAACACTAGAGTCTTGTTGAGCACAAACAGTGAACTGACAGCTTGAGGACCATGAGGAGCAATTCGCAATTTGTTTTGGATAAGAATCCGGACTGCACCTTTTGAAGGTATTAACCCGTTGGATCAGACGTGCCCCCCCCCCCCCTCCTAGCGGTTAAATGAGGTATTGGAACAGGGCCATGGAATGGGCTTTGTCTTAAATACTGTTCCATGGTATTGTGTCTCACCATCTGGAAGGGAGGGCTCCTCCAGTTCCACAGCCTCCATTTTGGGCACCTCCACTGTTTTAGCGTAGGCCTCCACTCGTGCAGCATGGACCATGGGCCTCTCCATACGCATTACCATGACCGGCCTTCGGTACAACCTAATGATGTCCTGCTTTTTTTTGGGAGGGGGAGGGCGGGTGCATGTGATACCTGGAGTCAGCAATCATACACCCAAGCCCAAAAAGAAAACAGGAGGATAAAGAGGTGAGCAAAGAGCATCCTTGTGATGTGTATGATGCTTCAGATGAAAGCATTTGGCAAATAAATACACATAATGTGAGGATGAATAGAATTTCATGATTGCAAGTGTACATGTGAATGTCTGGTGAATATTAGTATATCGGCAGAGGACAATAGTTTACCTGAGCATACCTGACAGGAGTTAACCTGAGCGTACCTGACAGTAGTTTACCTGAGCGTACCTGACAGTTGTTTACCTGAGCGTACCTGACAGGAATTAACCTGAGCGTACCTGACAGTAGTTTACCTGAGCGTACCTGACAGGAGTTAACCTGACCGTACCTGACAGGAGTTTACCTGAGCATACCTGACAGTAGTTTACCTGAGCGTACCTGACAGGAGTTAACCTGAGCATACCTGACAGTAGTTTACCTGAGCGTACCTGACAGGAGTTAACCTGAGCGTACCTGACAGGAGTAAACCTGAACGTACCTGACAGTAGTTTACCTGAGCGTACCTGACCATAGTTACCTGAGCGTTCAGCGGTGCCCCCAGCTAAGCTGGATTGGAAGACAAGGCCAGCGTCATAGAACACCCACATGCTGTTATGGCCGCTGCCGGACGTACAACCTGTGTCATGCTTCTCGACGACATCCCAAATCTGTAAAAAATTCGTAGGCAAATAAATCAAGGAATGGACAAAGATACACAAGCTCTGGCAGCACATAGTTATTCAGCAGAGTACTTAAGGGACCAGTGTGTAGGATTTAGGGGGATCTATTCGCAGAAATGGAATGTAATATTCATAATTATGTTTTCAGTAGCGCTATAGTATGTTGGTGGCGCTATAGCAACGGGTCGGAAAACGAAGAAGAAGAAAGAAGAG
>NC_045175.1:17724949-17727449 GCF_900700415.2 Clupea harengus | reverse complement strand
GTGTGTGTGTGTGTGTGTGTGTGTGTGTGTGTGTGTGTGTGTCTTTAGTCTGTCTATAGTGTCTATAATGTCAATTTATATGGGTTTGTCTGAGTATATAAGTGTGCCTGAGTGTGTGTGTGTGTGTGCGGGGGGGGGGGGGTGTTGACACTCAAAAGCTAACCTCTACTCTCTGTAACGATGAGGCCAGACTCCTCTTCTCATTCTCCTTGGTCAGCACCCCAAACGCCACAAACCCCACCCCAGTCACATCCTTTTTGTACAAATACCTGTGGTACAAAAGCAGGGTTTGTGTGTGTGTGCGCGCGCGTGTAAGTGAGAGAGAGAGTGAGACAGTGAGTGAGTGAGTGAGTGAGTGAGTGAGTGAGTGAGAGAAAGAGAAAGAGAGAGAGAGAGAGAGAGAGAGAGAGAAAGAGAGAGAGAGAGAGAGAGAGAGAGAGAGAGAGGAGAAAATAGGGGAAAAGTCTGCAATATGATGATGCTTGGCCTTTTTTGTTTGGATGGATATCCATATTACCTGGCAATAATTTTAACCGTCAATTCTTCATCGTCCACATAGAAGAAGGGTTTTCCTGTAGTCAAAGAAACCTCAAAGCTGGGCAGGACTGAGAGGAAGAGTTCAAAGTGCGAGAGAGGGGCATATCATTTCACTTTATCTTCCAACTTTCAATTGTCCACCGGTTTCTGTGTACATACGTACACGTTGCTTTCTTACCATATTCTTTCACCTCAAACTCAGCTGTGAAGTTCCTTTGTGGTGCACTTTGGAATCTTGTCACCACCTTCCACATTCCAATGCTGGAGAGGAAAGCCAATTAGACAATGGACATCATACAATGACGCCTGCCACTACTCTGCTGATTAGATTACCCTTCAGTAGATCCCTACAGCTTCAAGAATGAAATACAAATCTCTTCATTCTGCAGGCCTTGCCCGGATTACATGAATGAGGTCTTAGTCTTAGTCTTGCTTGCAGAGTGGCCACCGGATCAGTATCTGTGTACCTAAATCCTATCATAATTCTATTAAGATTAGATCTATTCCCCCTATTGACCTCAGCCTTCCTGTGGTGAAGTAAAAAAGGGTCTTTTAAATTGGTTGTCTAACGTATCTAACTTATGGTTTCTAAAAAGAGAGGGACGGGGGCTCTATGTCACATTTCATAAACCATCAGGGGCAGGTGGGACTGAAAGACTCACCGATGTGGTATTCGAGACCTCACCTGACAACTTCAGATAGCTTGTGCTCTCCAGACATAATCCCTCGGTTTGGGAAAAAGACATCTTTGGTGAGGGTAATTCCATCTGGAGTCTTGGGTGGGTCGGGGGTAGAAGAATGTTTGTGATTGATTTTCTGAATTGATTGAATTGAACATGATACAGCTCTCTGTGTCACAGCTATAGTTGCTCTTTTACTTTGCGATACTTAAATCCAAATGTGAGAATAGGGGCAGGTTTAGTTAAACCACCACAATGTTTCTCCACACCCACCCACACACACAGGCGCGTATACACGCACACACACACACACACACACACACACACACACGTATGCACGCACGCACACACACACGCGCGCGTATGCACGCACACACACACACACACACTCAAACACACGCACACACAAACGCACACACCCACACACACAGAGAGAGAGAGAGAGAAAGAGAGAGAGACAGTCAGAAAGATAGAGAGCGAGATGAGATATACTGTAGAAAGACAGACAGAGAGAGAGAGATGAGATAAGAAAGACAGAGAGAGTGAGAGGAGAGATAGAAAAACAGTGAGAGAGAGAGAGAGAGAAAAAGAGAGAGAGAGTGAGAGAGGAGAAATAGAAAGACAGAGAGAGGGAGAGGAGAGATAGAAAGACAGAGTGAGAGAGAGAGAGTGAGAGGAAAGAAAGAAAGACAGAATAAGAGGAGAGATAAAGAGTGGAATAAATATTTGCATACCATGATTTCCACAGAAATGCCGCTTTCTACAGGTTGCATTGCTGGACTCAGAGAGAACACTCTGTACATGACTGGAACAATTACAGAATAAGACACCATCACTACTACACATCATGTTGGATTATTAACTTAAATGTATACCATAACTTAAATGTATACCATGGGGAGCAGAGCTTTCAGCCGCTCTGCTCCCAAACTCTGGAACTCACTCCCACCTGACATCCGAAACATTGACTCCTTCCCTCAGTTCAAATCCTCTCTCAAAACCCACCTTTTCAGGATTGCATTCTCACTGTAGTTGCCATGCTGTTTTTACTTGCACTTTTAATTTTAATTGTTTTGTTATTTGTTTGCTCCTGTTTTAAATTGTAAAGCGTCCTTGAGTGACATGAAAGGCGCTGTGAAATAAAATGTATTATTATTATTATTATTATTACCTTAGAGCAGGGGTTTTCAACTGGTTTTGTCCCAGGGACCACCATTCTGAACAGAAAGTAATCCGCGGCCCACTGATGTGCCAGTGATTCCCAAAACATTTTACAGTCCCGT
>NC_045175.1:17687449-17719949 GCF_900700415.2 Clupea harengus | reverse complement strand
TATGCCTGATTAATAAAAAAAGTGATATCTCATGAACAAAATGAGCTATCACGCTGAAAGTTATCAGACATGGTGGACAGTTTGGACAATAAATTAGAAAAACTATCTGAAACAATGGTGTCAAAGCTGTTTGAACCGACATAAATTACCATAAATTACCATAAATTACCATACATTAATTGATCAGTGAAAGCTCTCGATTGAAGTCAAAGCCACTCTTTCATCAGCGCAAGCTAAATGTTTTGACTCCAAAGAGTCCTGGTTTGTAACCTGAATTGTCATATTTGTGAACTAATGAAAAACAATGGAACGGTAAGAGCAATGAAGATACTTTTATTGATGTTCTTACTCACAAATGTGATTTGCAACTCCATGCTCTCATTACAGTATTGCTGTGTACATATGGTTGTAATCATCTTTCCTTTTGTTTGTTTGAAAAACAATGAAGGCAGAAAAGACCAATTGAAGAGACAGAGTAGAGGAGATAAAAAAAAAAAAAAACAAAGAAAAAAAAAAGCGAAGCAAGTTTAGTTGTCAGGACATCCAAATGTCATGATGTCTTCGGCAAGTGTCATAATGTCATCATAAACAGCTTTGTGCTCTGGAGTCTGTCCCTCTTCTTCAGTCGGCCAGTACTCCAACCAGGTGTCAGAGCCGAGGAGGTACTCGTTGCTGTGGAAACATATAGGTACACATATAGGTTCTTAACTGTTTAAGCATTTTTGCTGTGTAAACATATAGGTTCTTAACTGTTTAAGCATTTTTGCGATTTCAGAACATTCAAAATGAATTCCTCTAACACTGGGCACAACATTACACATGATTACATATTGTATTACATTTTATTGATGTGTGCATATTTATTTACTTATTTAAAATTATTACTTCTAAATATTCAATTCATGCGTTCATAAGCGTTCGTTTATACTGTATATTGTTTCTCTCTTGCACGAGTTGAGCTAATTCACCTCCCCAGAAAGTTCCCACTGTGGCCCATAATCAGGTAGCTCTTCCCCTCCTGCAGAGCCACATTGTCCCTGCAGGTAGGGTGGCCGGTGAACTCGCGCATACTACCATCCCCAAGAAGGTCAGCACCTGGGAGAAATAGAGTAAAGGGGGGAAGGGGGGGGGGGGGGACCCGTGGGTCAGAGAGAACCAAAACATTGCAGGTTTGGGTGGGTTGGGTCAAAAAAGCTACAAGCAGCTTTTCCACTACATTTAAATAACCTACAGAGAGAGACTAAGACATAAATAATCTACAGAGAGAGACTAAGTCATAGATAACCTACAGAAGGATACTTAAGTTATAAATTACTAACAGAGAGAGACTAAGTTATAAATTACTGACAGAGAGAGAGAGACTAAGTTATAAATTACCAACAGAGAGAGACTAAGTCATAAATAATATACAGAGAGAGACTAAGTCATAAATAACCTACAGACGGAGACTTAAGTTATAAATTACTGACAGAGAGAGAGAGACTAAGTCATAAATAACCTACAGAAGGAGACTTAAGTTATAAATTACCAACAGAGAGAGACTAAGTTATAAATAACCTACAGAAGGAGACTAAGTTATAAATTACTAACAGAGAGAGAGAGACTAAGTTATAAATAATTACAGAGAGAGACATCCTTGTGTCGAATTGCGTGCAGTAGGCCACTTGTGTGCAGTAGGCCACTTGTGTGATTTCGCTGTCTCCCCCTCTCTGTGTCTTCCCCTCTCTCAAAAACACAGAGGATGCAGGTCCTGTCACACATTGTGTCAATAATCTACTGGACTATGAAGTATAACACATCTTTACACCCAATAATCTACTGGACTATGAAGTATAACACATCTTTACACCCAATAATCTACTGGACTATGAAGTATAACACATCTTTACACCCAATAATCTACTGGACTATGAAGTATAACACATCTTTACACCCAATAATCTACTGGACTACAAAGTATAACACACATTTACACCCAATAATCTACTGGACTACAAAGTATAACACACATTTACACCCTATAGGCTATAATTTATGATAGAAGAGAAGAACAGGAGAAAGCTACAGACAGTACAAACAACCATTTTCTACAGTTTCTTTACAGTTATTGGTGGAAACAGGACAAGGACATTTCTAAGTGACCCCAAACATTTTGAACAGTGGTGAAGACACACATATATACATGAAGAAGAAGAAGAAGAAGAAGAAGAAGAAGAAGAAGAAGAAGAAGAAGAAGAAGAAGAAGAAGAAGAAGAAGAAGAAGAAAAAGAAGAAGAAGAAGGTTGAAGCCCTCATTGTATACCTTCTATGATGACCTGGTTGACCTTCATGTGGTAAGTGTCTGTGTGGTGGGTCAGGTTCATACTCTCCACTGTGACTTTGTAAACTGAGAACAAGAACAACCACAATTACCACATTTAGTCGCGTATTAGGACATAAGGAAGAAACACACACACACACACACATACGCACACACACACACAATTGCTTAATTTCCCCACAGTCTTGTACAACATCAAATATTACTTGTACAAATTTGCACTTATTTCTGTTGTTTGCACTTATTTCTGTTACCATTTTTCATCTATTCTTGTTTTTAAAATTCTCCAAATGTAAAGCACTTTGAGCTGCATTCTCAGTATGAAAGGTGCTGTACAAACGAAGTTTAACATCATCATTATTATTACTATTATTATTATCATTGTTAATATTTATTAGCATGACTGTTAAAACACAGAATCTGCCCTGCCCTGCTCCTCTTCTCACTCCCTCTCACACACACATCCACGTACAGACACACACAAACAACAACAACAAAAACAACAACAATGTACATTATATTTACCATAGCTTGTGTCTCGTTGGCAGGCTTTTTTGAACCTGTCATCACTATCAATCTGTCCTGTCTTCCTAATGCAGCATCCCTCTGTAAAGACAAGCAAGCACATGAGCTTTTCCACAAACTCCTTCTTCTTCACGGTCATATGAACAAGATACAGTCAAGCCGGAAAGTCTGCACACCCCTTTCACCTTCTCCTCATTTTATTATGTTACAGACATATTCTACAATAGATTGAGTTCATTTTTGTCAAAAAATTCTACACAAAATGTTTAGTTTTTAGACATTTGTGCTAATTTATTAAAAATCAAAATGTAAAAGAGTCCACCTGTGATAAATTGATTGGACATGATCGGGGATTGCCAACACCTGCCTATATTAGGTCCCACAGTTGACAGTGCATGTCAGAGAAAACTCCCAGCCATGGGGTCAAAGGAATTATCAGCAGACATAGATCTGGTGAAGGGTACGGAAAAATCTCTGCAGCTTTACAGGTCCCAAAGAGCAGAGTGGCTACCATCATTCATAAATGGAAGAAGTTTAGAACCACCAAGAATCTTCCTAAACCTGACAGCCCGGCCAAACTGAGAAATTGGGGAAGACGGGCTTTGGCTAGGGAGGTGAGCAGGAACCTGAGGGTCACTCTGAGAGGGCTCAACCAAAATTGAACTTTTTGGCCTGAATACCAAGCGTCACGTCTGGAGGAAACCAGGAACCGCTCATCACCTGGTTAATACCATCCATACAGTGAAGCATGGCGGTGGCAGCATCACGATGTGGGGATTTGTTTTTAGCACAGGCGACTTGTCCTGATAGAGGGAAAGATGAATGCAGCTAAGTACACAAATATCCTTGAAGAAAAACCTGTTCCAGAGCGCTCTGAACCTCAGACTGGAGTAAAGGTTTACCTTCAAACATGACAACGACCCGAAGCACACAGCCAAGAGAACAAAGGAGTGGCTTCGGAGAAGCAGTGGCCCAGCCAGTGCCCAGAAGTGTAGTGTAAGTGTAAATGACTTTAACTTCCATTCGTTGGTGATTAGATGTGCAGTTACACCCAGGTAGTCATCGTTACTCACATAGGTCCAATGATCCCCTGTCAGCGCCACATGTTTCGTAGCAGCCAAGTAATTTTCCTTTTTTTTCTTTTATTGTCATTATTGTGCGTCTTTGCGTTGCTTTGATGCTCGCAAAACTTCGGTGAACCCCTCGTCCTCAACAATATTAATCGGTCTACAGCTTTTTGCAATCCATTTTGCTAGTGAACTTGTCACAGGCAGATTTACTCAGGGGCCTACGTTGTTAAGTGAGGGTGGTTTGGCGCATTCCACTTGAACTTCCCTTGCCGACCAACGCATTTGCTACGGTGAAACGATAACGTCTTCCCGCAGAGTGTACATATCACTTTGGTTTTATTGAATGTTCCATCTTTGTTTTTTTGGAACACGAACTTCCCATCCAGAAAGTCCTCAGGTTCATCAGCATTATCGATGTTGTTTGTTTGTTTGGATAGCAGCTGCCGTCTGGCTGCATTAGAAACGGCAACTAGTGCAGATTGAGTGGAATTGTGGGTATATTGGAAGCTCATTCTGCGCATGAGTTAAATGCGTTAAAAAAAATTGTACGCATTAATCCTGTAATTTAATCATAACGCGTTAACGCGTTATTTTTCACAGCAATATATATGCCTATTTTATATATATATATTTATATATAGATTTGTATATATACATACAGATATCTGCGGGTAAGGATACAGTTAGCGTCCACATGCAAACAGATCAAGTAGAACGGGGGTACGCCTGCAAATTATTAGCCCCTTTATACACATGAGGCGATGTGGACAATCAGGGAAAAATGGGTATGAGTATATGTTCAGTAGATGTAATGACTTGTGTCTTTCCTTGTAACGCGAAACAAAATCTTCAGAACCTGGGGTAAGCTGGCGAGGTGGACAAGTGACTTCATGCTTGCGTAAAACCTGAGACCCTTTGTAGGTATTATTACGTGGTGTAGGTCACAGAGTCAGACGAGTTTGAAAACAAACCATTTTAATCCTCCAGCATTACATCATACCCTCCCACTCATCCCCTCTGTTTCGATTCTCTAAACTCCCTCAAGACCCAGAGAAAAACAAAGCAGCAAAGGACTATGTCGAAGACTCTGAAATTGACCCATATTTAGTTTGTACACTTGTATGAAGAATACGTTAGTGAGTGTGGCATGGTCAGTGGACAAACTGATGAACACACTTACCTAACACATGAACCTAATGCAGCTGACTTACCTTCAGCACACTTGCAGGTGTCCTTCACACAGATCCTGTTGAGCATGCCATCGTCCTTTGAGGGTGATAGAATCTCACACAGCGATTGTCTTTCATAAAAAAAAGCGGGCGGTAATTAACATCTATATGTTTCGTTTTTTGTGTGAGAGAAGGCATGCATGCGGCAGGTGTGTGTTTGTGTAAGTTGAGTTTTTAAATGTATTTACTTACCCATATCAAGGTACTCGTACAAGGTAACTGCAGCAGGTTGAAGCAGACCCACCTCCATCTCCTTGTGGATCCTAAAAGCAATTCTCTCTGGTCTGGTATGAGAGACCTGAAAAGGTAGAGGGGGAGAGAAGATGCGGGGTTAATCGGTTCATTCAGAATACAGAAGTGGGGTTGGGAATGAGATTAAAAAAGCAAATTAAATAAAATAGCCGCAATCGGCTTTCATTCGGGTCCAGGCAATATGTGTGAAGCACTCCAAGTGGCAATAGGTTGAATGATTTGAATGCTTCAACAGGTGAAAGCATGAAAGCATTTAATTGCATTTAATCTAGTTTTGAAAATTGACAGGAAAATGTGCGTTATATTAGCGTGACCAGATTTGAGTTTGTGAAAAAGAGGACACTTCGTCGGGGACCCCGCCCCCTCCCCCTCGATGGAGTTTTTGGACATATTTTTCACATGCAGATGACCCCGCCCCCTCCCCGCGACGAAGTTTTGACATCTTTTTTACATGCAGATGTCATGTAGTATTGTAAACGATGCAACTAGTGGAGGCGGCAAGGTGCTCAGTGTTACCAGATTGGAAATGGCGTATTGTAATGTAACAGCGAGGTTACGCACAGGGGCGAATCTAGGTTCCCACTTTTGGGGGGGTTAAGCCCCTAGATAAAACCTATTATTTTTCCTGTGACCCAGTAAAACTAGGGGGGTCTGGGGGCGTGCTCCCCCATAAGACATTTTTGAAAATATCCTTTTAAATAGTGTCTTCTGCTGGGCTTTAGGAAGAGAAATTAACAAATTTAGATTTAAAATATGGCACAACAATAAACATATTGAAGACATCTGCAGAGATATGTGCTAATTATTATACTGTAGCATGGTAGGGATTTGCAGCTCAAGTGAGTAGGTTAACGTTGTAGGCTAGAGTTCACCAGCTAGTTATAGCTGGCGGAGCTACTGAGTAGGGTAGCATACCCACAGGATCAATGAACCGGCATGATAAAAGAGAGCCACAACATCTATAATTAACTCGTGATTGAACCATTTAGTTTCTTTTACTATTTAAAACTTCATGTGCTATACCTTTATATCCAGCAGCTGATTATGGTAGCTTTCACCAGCTTGGGTCGGACAGTCGCTCCAAGTCTGTTTACTAGACGTTATGACCGTCTGTCTGCACGCTCGCGAGGCTCACTCACTCACTCACTCACTCACTCACTCACTCACTCACTCACTCACTCACTCACTCACTCACGACCAAACAGAGCCGTGCACTTGCCACCACAGTCTCAAACAGGCGGGATTCCTGTGCTAGTCGAGTCTATTTTATTTCTAACTCTAAAAATTAAACAAAATAAGTTCACTAAATAGGTTGTTAGGTGTTAATTTGACGATCTCAAAATAAAAACAAAATAAAATAAAATAAGAGCTCCAGCTCTATCTAGGGATAGATACGCCACTGGTTACGCACCATGCCATTCTTAACATTTTTGTCCAGGTGTCTCACATCCTCAAATACGTCACCAACCAAATGCAAGCCATCACGTAATTGACGCTACATTCATCACATTATCAAAGGCACAAAATTATCGCATTTGGAGGATCATTTTCCTATCTGGCAACACTGGGAAGGCGGTCGACCAATGACAGTTCTCTCTACAGTCAGAGCTCGCGCAACACGGTGTAACGTAAGGACGCAATAACTAGTTTGTGAAAGACCCAGACAAACACAAATATCCGACGAGGCAAAATCCCGGACGTTTTTGGAATCCCTGCCGGACGCATTTTTTAGGTCTCGAAAAGAGGACATGTCCGGGTAAAAGAGGACGTCTGGTCACCCTAGTTATATTCAGGAATCAGAGTATTTACTTTAGATTTTTTTCAAACCTATATGGTTCCTGACATATGGGCAAAAACATAAATCTGCTTATAATATCGCTCTCTACAGGATAAAATTGGTAATTTCTTGCGTGAGTCATTTCATATTTAGAATCTCTAGTCGAAATTTGGTGATTGTGCGACTTGTGTTTTTTTGCTGCCCATTGCATTGCGCTGGACAAAAATAATAACCATGACAAATTTCTATCACCAAATACAAATGTGATTGCGCTGTACAAGCTGTCAGCCTTTTAAAAAATCTAAGCAAAAAAAAGTCAAACAAACAACTTTTAAATCGCTGTTTACCTTGTGGGTAGTAGAGTTCTAACATTAGATAGCTGGCTCAGGCACCTCGCAAATCCCCTCAGACGTATTTTTCAGTTACAACATTGCAAACATATTAGGAAGAATCTATGAACTTCTTCCACAAATATCTTTTAAAGCAGTATTTTGTAAGTCACATATGGAGCGCCGCGCGTTTGAAGGAGGTCGCTCAAGGCATTAGCAGGCTTTGCACATTCAGCAATTTCAAACTGAAACAGACAGACAGACAGACAGACAGACAGACAGACAGACAGACAGACAGACAGACAGACAGACAGACTGACAGACAGACAGAAAGACATAAAGAAAGATGTCTTGCGGATTCACCTGATCCAGGTAGATAATGAGGGAGCCTCTCTCTGACAGCATCTTGTCCATCTCAAACTTCTGGAAGTACTTGTCTGCCCCCGTTGACAGCTACAAGCAGGAGAGAAACCAAACATCAGTGACGTCCTCTACTAGCACCTCACCAGGCTATATTAGCCGTCTGTTCTATGTAGTCCCCACCCTTGCTATGTAAAAAACAACAGCAACTACTATTGTTGGTAGGCCACTTACTTGTTTGAGGTCAGTTTCATCCACACTGAAGCCAGTCAGCAGTCCAATGTCCAGGATGGACATGGTCGCAGAGCGCTCTTTTGACAGGTACCTGAGGATAATGATGAACACATTTCAAGTCCAGATTGCCATAAACTTTTGGCCACGGGTGCTAGCGTCTGTCTTTTAAGGTGTCTCTTTAAGGGAAATTAAAGGGATTTTAAACCGTTTTAATCCCATCTTTTTGCGTCCAAATTGCAACTAGGGACAAAAACGATTAAAATCGCTCCAGTATTTTCTACAGAAACTGAAACTATGGAAACTGTAGGAACAGTATTTTTCTTTACAATTAATTAAGTAAACAGACACAGGTCTGTCTCCGTAGGGACCCTTCCATGTTGTCAGACATTTATAATGACATTATGTCAGTGGCGAAATCAAGCAGTTTACTTTGACAGAGATGCTTGCTGCATGGGTTTACATTGTCTAGCTGTTTGGCAGTTGCTGGTTGTAGCGTTTTAACTCAATACTGGACCGATTTTGATCATTACTTGTCCTTAGTAAAAGTTTGTACCCAAAAAGATCTAAAATTAGGGCCAAGGTTGAGAAAACCTGAAGGTTTCCTTTAAGTGAGGTTTACTCACAGCACAAATGTGTTACCACGGGTGACCATTGCAAGAGGTGCACCCTACTAACTGGAAATAAAACACGCCTAAAACAGTAAAGACTGGTGGTTTGGCTCTGATTAAGAAATGTAGACTAGCTACAGACAATAGCAGCCTATGTATACATACATAGCTACAAAACAAACATTGATTGTTAAACACATAGTAATTAAGACAAATTATGACATTTCTCTGTCTGACCAATCAGTAATCTGCAGTTGTTCTATATCCTTCCTATCATGCATGTTCAGTACGCTTGGCATCCCAAACAGAAGGGAGGCCAACATCAGGACAGGAACACAGGCACCTACTAGAGGAAACTCATAGAGGAAAAGAAGAGTATGATTTTTAAAGCCTACTGTACCTGTTAGTGGAAAGGGCTGAAACAGATCTCACACTTACAAGAAATCAATGGTGAGCTTGTAGGTTTCAGTGTTTCCTGGATGGATGGATGGATGGATGGATGGATGGATAGAGTTTAATTGTTTCAAGTTGAGGACAATTTTATTCAAAGTGACTTCATATAAAAAAATAATAATACATATAATGCATGTAACAATGTTACTGATAACAGAACATAATAATACAAAAATACAAAAAACTCAGAACAACAAAAATTGTTTTGAAGTGGGGGCTATGTCCCAGTTAAATTAGCATTAACAATTAGTTTGAGGAAATTAGTCATCTTGAAACTAGGGAGGTTTCCAACAGAGTATATAAAATTGGTTAGGTCATTTAGTTTTCTGAAGACCCAACTCTTCAGAGAGCACCTCCCCTCCTAACTGGCACCTGACGAGCGCTTAACTTGCACTTCAGCAGTTACATTCCTGCACTTCTTTTTCCTTTTTTCTAGGTCGTTGTTTTTCTAATTCTCATGTAAAGTAGTATTTATTGTTATGCTTTTTTATTGCTCTTAGCTTGACTGTTCTCTCCCTTGTACGTCGCTTTGGACAAAAGCTAAATGTAAATGTAAATGTAAAACTGGCTTTCTATTCTACTTCCCCCTCCCCCCACTCTTCCATCCACGGGTCTCACCTTGTTTCTCCAGCTTCACATCTAAATCAAACATCTTGCACTCTGGGTCTATTTCGGCGGGCATGGCATAGTACAGAGACATTACCTGGAAAGCAAATTCAAAAAATAATACCGTTCCATTTCATAACACTCCACACCTACTTTTTAACTTGGAGTTTGTGTAAATTGTCTGTATTTCACACAGTCCCATCATCAATACACACTCCCCATAAGCTGGTGTTTGATGGTGTGGTGTTATGCTGTGCTAATTACAGTACTTTGAGGTGAAAATAAGATAACAGAGTGACTCCTAAGGTCTTTTAGTGCTTTAGCTAGGTAGTGCTAGTGCTAATATGTGCTCTAGCTAATCTTCTTTTAGCTAGGTAGAGCTATAGCTAATCTGAGTTTTAGCTGGTTAGTGCTAGAGCTAATCTATTCTTTAGCTAGGTAGTGCTAGAGCCAATCTGTGCTATAGCTGATCTGATCTTTAGCTGGTTAGTGCTAGAGCTATTCTGTGCTATAGCTAATCTATTCTTTAGCTAGGTAGTGCTAGAGCTAATCTGTGCTATAGCTGATCTGAGCTTTAGCTAGTTAGTGCTAGAGCTAGTCTGTGCTATAGCTAATCTGTGCTATAGCTAATCAATTCTTTAGATAGGTAGTGCTAGAGCTAATCTATTCTTTAGATAGGTAGTGCTATAGCTAATCTGTGCTCTAGCTAATCTTCTTTAAGATAGGTAGTGCTATAGCTAATCTGTATTATAATTTGTCTGTGCCTTCAGTAGAGTCTTGAAGGTAGAGCAGGAATGTTTTTCTATTAATTCCTGTGTTTTCTACCTAAGACACTCATGGTGTTCTTACCCCTCTGGAGACAATCGATACACTCAGGCACTTTGGCGATTCCATCATGCACTGGTATTTTTGAATGTTTATACAACTTTTAAGGGTGGTTCGAAAGTCATACGTATGTATTATATTGAGCAGTAGTACAGCTGCAATGCATTGTGGCGTGTAGCGGGAGTGATGCATGTGTGATTATGCTTGTTATGTGACGTACTTCCAGTGTTTGTAGCGTAGAATGTTTATGTCTGTAAATTTGGTTTTAGTGTTCTAAATACAAAAGCTTGGGTGTTAATGTTAATTTCTACATGTACAGTATTTTTAGTTAGCGATGTGGAGTCAGTGTCATTTGTTAATGCCCCAGTGTGATTTTCCTTGTGTTTCTGCATCTTTGTCCACCCTAAGTCAGTCTGTTGTGGCTGTGTACATAAGGCCATGTGTGAATGCATGTGACTGTGTGTAAATAAATATCAAGAAAGCCAAAGATGCACTGTAAGATCGCTACAATATGTATGAAGTATTCAAGTAATATTTCTAAAGTCAATTAATCAATCAATTTATTGTATGACTTATTTGTAAAATCATAAGTAGAAAATATTGAAAATCAACATTGCAGAATATGTGGGGGGAAAAAAATCTTGACAACCTGTTTTGGTCTCTTTATGTGTCTTTTCAAGGTCTTAAGAATGCTAGAACTTTGAACAACGTAAAGAGAGCTTACCGATAGAATCGCTTCTCCTGTACCACTGGCAGTCACAGTCAGGTTCTGATTCATGTCAATCTGCAAATCAGCACAGATTGATTTTCTTTAATACAAACCCCTGATACAAAAAGCCATACATGCCCCAACATTTATATGCTATACAACCGATTGGTTGAATTTTTCTATTGTGATGCTCCTGTTACAATGTCAATCATTTTTGGATGTTTGCAGTAGTGAAGTAGTTCCAGTTTTTTTTGGAAGATATTGCACTTATATGAATTTGCCAAGTTTTTTGTGTAATTTAAACAAACTGTCGTGCTGTGACAGAGTTGCAAATTAGCGGACTGACGGAAGTGCAGAGAGTAGCAACATGTTCCATATGTCTGAAATAGCTTTAAGTATCATTACGCTACATTTGGGGCTAAGGACCACAGTGTTTTTACAAAGCTAAGGCTCAACAGATTTGCTGGGATATGCTAGCTTGGCTTAACGTGAAGTATGGAACTAATGACTGGCCTTCGGACCTAGCAACCATCCTTTTAGAACTAATGAATGTAAGGTCTGTGTTCTGTCCGTGTCTAATTTCTGTGTTTGTCTCCCTTGTGTGGTCACATGTTTGTTCCCATGTCTAGTCCTCGTGCTTCCTTGTTCCCGCCATGTGCTTTCCCTATGTTTGTTTGTCTATGCCATGTGCCCTCTTGTTGTTGTCCGTGTCTCCACCCCTCACCTGTTCCCAATCTCCCGGGTTGTGTGTGTCATTGGTTTCACCTGTGTCCTGTTAATTCCCTTGTTTAGTCCACCTGTGTCTTTGTCTGCCCTGCCTTGATTTGTTCTCCCTGTCCCTCGGTTATCTGTTGCCTGTGTGTGTATATATAGTCCTTGTTTTCTTGTTCCTCGTTGTGTCGTCGTAAAGTATGTTTCATGGTATGTTCCTTGTCTTTCCACTGCTCCTCGTGTTCCTAGCGTTTAGCGCTTTCGCCTTGTTCAAGTGATTACTCGTGCTTCTGACCTCTGCCTGCCCTACTATTCTCCTGCCTATTCCCTGTTTGGATTTGTTTGCCTACTTTTGGACTGCTTACCTGTGTACCGAACCCTGCTAGTAAACGTTTATTCTTCTGAATCTACCCCTGTGCTGAGTCGTGCAATTGAGTCCTTCACATCACCCACCATTCGTAACAATGAATGGGCTTTGGCCTTAGCAACCATCCTTTTAGAACTAATGAATGGGCTTTGGACCTAGCAACCATCCTTTTAGAACTAATGAATGGGCTTTGGACCTAGCAACCATCCTTTTAGAACTAATGAATGGGCTTTGGCCTTAGCACCCATCCATTTAGAACTAGTGATGCCAGTTTGTCCAGTAAGTTAAGAAAATACTCAATTTGTAGCGGAAAGAAGTATTTCTACAACAAAGTGGCTTTTAGCGATCAAAATATGGAAATTACATCTGAAAACTAACATCTCAAGTGTGGTAACAGGATAATGGACTCCAAGGCTTGGAGTAGCAGAAAATGAATGCATGAATGTCCATTGTCCCTTACATAACCACCAATATAAAATAGCCCTTCCAGGAATAGATTCAGGGGTTTGATATAGGCACAATATTGGAATAATAAACGATTTTAACAAATAAAAAGACACAAAAGATAGTATATCCTTTTCTCTTTAGCCCATGAACTTAGTCACAGGATCATGTATTCATTTAGCCAACACTTTTATTCCAAGTGACTATAGTAGAGTAGAGATATACAGTACCAGTCAAAAGTTTGGACACACCTTCTCATTTTTTGAGAAGATTTTTCTTTGATTTTAATATTTTCTACATGGTAGATGAAACTTTTTTTTGTTTAGTACATCATTCCATATGTGTTCTTTCGTAGTTTAAATGTCTTCAGTATAAATCTACAATGTAGAAAATAATAAAAGTTAAGAAAAGACTGGTACTGTACATTTTCATCAGTATGTGTGACAACTGAGAGTCAAACCCATGATCTCGGTGCTGTTAGTACCTTGTAAGGTCTTACAATTGCTCTCCTAATTAGCTTTCCTAATTGAGCCTCAGGAACACAACATAGAGATGAACAGACCAGCAAACAGCTCTCCAACCAACCTTGCTTGATAGGGTCTTGAGGGCATCACTCCTGGTAAGGGTCCATGCTATGGGCTCAGCGCGCGGCAGATTGGACGGCTGGATCAGAACTTTTAGATTCTGGGCCGGACCCTCCTGCTTGGTCTGTGCTGTGTATTCTGCCACAGCCTGGAACACCATGACGGTGGACTGGTGGGGGATGAAAGCAGAGGTGGTTGGTGATTAGTGTCTTGCAGCTATCAGCAGAGGGAAAAGGAGAGGAGAGGAGAGGAGAGGAGAGGAGAGGGGAGGAGAGGAGAGGACAGGACAGGGGAGGAGAGGAGAAGAGAGAGAAAAAGGGGATGGGAGAGGCGGAGAGGAGAGGAGTGATGACGGCAAACACTCCGTGAAAGCAGAGGTGGTGGTCGATCATTAGTGTCATTCAGCTTCCAGCAGTCTAACAACTAAGACTAACAACAACACAATGGAAAACTGTTAGAGATGAAGAGGTGGTAGCAGAGTAGCGTCTTTCTACTATATAAGAGAAATCCGTGTTAAAGAGGACCTATTATGCTCCTTTTCAATGCTCATAATGTTATCTTTGGGGTCTACTACAATAAATGCACATGCTACAAAAAACAAATTGCGTCATCTTGTAACAAAGGAAGTGGAATTCCAAAGAGACATTTCAGGCAACCAAGAAAAATTGTTTCTGTGGGGGAGTTACTCCCTCTGGCATGTACTTTGGGCTTTTAGAAGTCTGCAGACTGTCTACATGCACACAAAGCTGCATAACACACTAAAGGAAAGGAACAAAACAAAAAGCATACTGGACTTCTTTTATCTGTCTAAACTTGCCGTTGGAGAGAAGCACTCTCCCATCTATTTCCCTCTACCCGCCCCCAACACACACATTCTATCTCTCTATCTCTCTCAACACACACACACACACACACACACACACACACACACACACACACACACACACACACAAACAAATATGCACAGAAAAGTACCTGTGTGGTTCCATAGCCTCCTCCATGTTTCTGCTGTTTGTTCAGCCACTTCACGATGGGACCTGCCTTCTCAAACTCCTGGACCTTCACCAGGGCCAGCAGGGCATAGGCTGTGGCCTCCAGAGTGAAGAAGATGTTACCTCTGACTGGCCAATGGGTGCCATCTAAAGGGTGGGGCAGTAGTAGGTGTCATTTCATTGGCATTGGACTAGTTGTAAAAGCACATCTTTTTATTTTCACATCCTGTTTAGTCTTGTACTAGACCTCTACATGTTTACATTTACATTAACATTTAGTCATTTAGCAGACACTTCTGTCCAAAGCAACTTACAAGGGAGAGAACAGTCAAGCTATGAGCAATAGACTTATTGTAACAATAAATACTATTTTACATAAGAAAAAGAAGGAATGTAACTGCTGTAAGTGCAAGTTAAGTATTAATAGAAGTGCAAGTTAGTAAGGGTGGTGCTCTCTGAAGAGTTTGGTCTTCAAGAGCTTATTTAAGGTAGAGAGGGTGCCCAAAGGGTCTGTGTCTGTGTCTGTGTCTGTGTCTGTGTCTGTGTCTGTGTCTGTGTCTGTGTCTGTGTCTGTGTCTGTGTCTGTGTCTGTGTCTGTGTCTGTGACTGTTTCTGTGCCCAAGTTTCACTACCTCTCCATTGGGGTACCTCAATGCTAAGTGTTTGCTCCCCTCCTCTTTTACATACTTGTCTTCCCTACTCACCACTGGAGGCATGTTTAAACAGAATGCCCTGGTTCAGTTTGCCTTCGTTGGCAAGGGCATAGGAAACCATGGCAACAGCATACGGATTAGTGAGCGTCCCCAGCTGGCTCTCCAGATACACAGTGGCTTTCAGCATACTCTGGGGGAGGCTCTGAGGAAAGGTTCACGTGAGATGGAGTCAAATTTGATGATGCGTCTATTATGAACAAACTTGCTATGTTAAACCCTTAAACAGAAAAAAGCTCACTGAATATATATATATATATATATATATATATATACTACCAGCCAAAAGTTTGGACACACCTTCACATTTTTTGAGAAGTTTTTTCTTTACTTTTATTATTTTCTACATGGTAGACAACACTTTTTTTGTTTAGTACATCATTCCATATGTGTTCTTTCATAGTTTAGATGTCTTCAGTATTAATCTACAATGTAGAAAATAATACAAGTAAAGAAAACACTTAATTAAAGGTGTGTCCAAACTTTTGACTGGTACTGTATATATATATATATATATATATATATTTAGTGAGCTTTTTATCTGTTATATATATATATATATAGTGTGTTTATTTTACAACTAAACGTACATCAAATGCCTACAAATAAACACAATTATTGAGCAATGCATACAAGTCCGCCTCTTTGACAACACCTAACGTGTTTCAAGAGACCATCAATGTAATAAAATAGGTTGTTATCTGTTCCTTATGTTTCTACAGTGACTTACAGAGACTTTCTTGATGCATATATTCCTGCCCTCCTGCATGGCAATCAGCACAAACGCGGTCATGGAAGCATGACTATCCTTGCCCTTCACGTTACCCTTGAAATTCACGACATCAGATTGCATCAACTCAATATACAGACACACCAAAATAGGGACGCTGTAACTTATTTGTTGCTAACAGAATGAAGAACAGCTAATCTGATCACACTATCTGATTGACAAATACATTTACTAAACATGTTAAGGAAACATGTTGTTCAGGCAGAACAGTCTAGAGAGATAGTATCAAAAAAATGAATTGCTGTCTGTATCTTTTTTAAATGTAAGGACTTGTCACTTGTCATTACTCATTCATATCATTCAGTATGTGAGCAGCATATAACTCATCGGTTTCCCATACCACCATCTCTCCATGGTACACGTTGAAGGTCTCCTTGAAGGTGCCATCTGGCTGCTGGGAGTTCAGCACCAGCCACTTGAGGGCGTCACAGATCACGTTCTCCTGAATGCTAATGATGTCACTGGCCATGGCAAAAACCTTAGCCACGTACGCTGTGAGCCTAAAGGGGTTGGTGGGGAAGGGAGGGAGGGGGAGAGAGAGAGAGAGAGAGAGAGAGAGAGAGAGACAGACAGATCGATCAAGAGATAGATAGATAGAGCATGGTTAATTAATATAATATAACAAAAACCTTAGCCACGTACGCTGTTAGCCTAAAGGGGTTGGTGGGGAAGGGAGGGAGAATTAATGTGGTCCTGATGCTGTCATTTTGCAATGCCATCGCAAAGACCTTATCCACATACGCTGTTAGCCTACGAGATTTGGGGATGGATGGATGGATGGATGGATAGATAGATAGATAGATAGATAGATAGATAGATAGATAGATAGATAGATAGATAGATAGATAAAGAGATAGATAGATAGATAGATAGATAGATAGATAGATAGATAGATAGATAGATAGATAGATAGAGATAGAGATAGAGATATAGATGGATGGATGGATGGATAGATAGATAGATGGATAGATAGATGGATAGATAGATAGGTAGATAGATGGATAGATGGATAGATGGATAGATAGATGGATAGATGGATAGATAGATAGATAGATAGATAAGAGATAGATAGATAGATAGATAGATAGATAGATAGATAGATAGAGATAGAGATATAGATTGATGGATGGATGGATAGATAGATAGATGGATAGATAGATAGGTAGATAGATGGATAGATGGATAGATGGATAGATGGATAGATAGATAGATGGATAGATAGAGATAGAGATAGATATGCCAAATTCAGATTATGTGACTCACCAGGCACTGGCAGGTTTGTGCTCCCACACAGAAAATCCACCTTCATTTTTACGGAACACCAACTCCTGCTGGTAGCCTATAGGGTGTAATTTATGATATTGTTACATAGCCTAATTATGATTAATACATGTCAAATAGTACTAAATTAATATTAATATTTCATCATACTTAGTGTGAAATATTTAAATTTGTTTTGAAATCTGTCAGCTTCATCCATCTAAGTTGGTGGGCAAGACCTGGACAGGGCTGGGCAGCAGGTGTCTCTTGTGTGGCTCATCATCAGATATGTTCTCATCGTCTCGTATCGCCGAGATCGTCTCATTCATTGAACTCAAGATAAGAGCTGTTCACAGTGGCACACTTTTTGGTCTCTAAAATGTACTTTGCTAATATTTCAAAATGTGAGTGCTAAAAAAAACCGCAGGTAGAGATTTGGGTGTTTTGGTGGCTATGCTCCGTTATAGATAGCCATCTAGCATAGACAGGTAGCCAAGCAACAACCCATTGTTGGAAAAAAAAGTACTATGTTAAACTTGTACAAGTGTCAGTCCTGTCTCACTGTGAACAGCCCCTTATGCAACCTATTACATGCTTCTGTCTGTCTGTCTGTCTGTCTGCAACTTACTAGATGCTTTGCGTCTGTCTGTCTGTCTGTCTGTCTGTCTGTCTGTCTGTCTGTCTGTCTGTGTCTGTCTGTCTGTCTGTCTGTCTGTCTGTGTCTGTCGGTGTCTGTCGGTGTCTGTCTGTCTGCAACTTACTAGATGCTTTGTGTCTGTCTGTGCCTGTCTGTGCCTGTCTGTACCTGTCTGTACCTGTCTGCGCCTGTGTCTCTCCATCCTATCTATCTCTAATTTAATTTTTCATGTTCTCCCACCCATATAGATGTATTTGATGTCTGTGTCTGTGACTCACTAATGTTTATATTTTGAATAGTCATGACTCACCCATGTTGATGTATTTGACGGCTGTGTCTGTGACTCAGTAATGTTTATATTTTGAATAGTCATGACTCACCCATGTTGATGTATTTGACGGCTGTGGCTCTCTTCTCCAGCCCCACCTTCTCCCACTGGAGAGTGGCGTCCAGGTAGTGGGTGGCGATTAGGGGAAGTGTCATGTAGATCATGTTCTGCTCTCCACAGCCTCTGGGCTGCACGATGAGGGAGCCCATGGAGTCTCCTGTGATGGCTTGCTCAATGGTCTGGCTGATCTGCTCCCCTGATAAGACACATAGTCACATCCTCAATAAGCCAAGAACATTATAAAAAAAACGACATCCCACACGATGGAAACTCGATGGGAAAGGATGGTAGGATAGGGTATCTCCCACAACACTCATATGAAATATTTATATTAGCCTTATGATGGTGGTAGTAGGCGACTACCAGGTTTTCAATTATTAATCAAACATTTTTAATGAATTTTTAATGAATTTATTATAAATCCTCTACCTGGAAACCACAAGCACCTTGAGACAATTGATTTATTATATAAATAAAACTGAATTGAATCTAATTGAATTGATGATGTCCAATTGACTTAATTACGGTCCATGGTGTCATTTACATGCATCTCTCCACACATGGTTTGTCGTGCGCTTGCAGGACAGTACATTGATATAAAACAAAAATAACCAAGACTGCTATTCTGCTGCTTACGCACATGAAGCTTTTTTTTTACTATAACCAAGCCACAAACAAAGCATGTCAATATATATGCTTATATATGCTCATTTCATAATTAAACAAACAAACAAACAAACAAACAAACAAACACACACACACACACACACAACATCACTGCCTACAGGTGTTTACACAGCTACAAGAAATGCTGCTGTAGTGCTGCAGGATTCAATCATTCAGAAGACTTTTTGGAGCTTGCTGTTTCACTGCATTGCATCTTGTGGTACAAAGCAGCATTAAGAGAAAATTCGCCAAAATTAGATGGATAGCTTTAGCAACAAATTGTGACCATAAAGAGCACTTGTGTCTTGTACATTGCTTCAAGTTTATGGAACTATCAGTAAAAGGAGAGAGACATTTCATCCCCTGTGCTTTCAGAAGAGTGTACTTGAAGAGTGTACTTGAAGAGTGTACTTGCAGGTAACCTACAGCCATACCACACTGAGCACGCCAGATCTCGTACGACTAAGCAGTGCTGGGCCTGGTTAGTACTTGGATGGGAGACCGACTGGGAATACCAGGTGCTGTAAACTTTAGCTGGGTGGGCCACTCCCTTCACTCAGTGGATTTACTGGATTACTGAAACATCGAGAACAAGTGGCAACTCGCTATCGATGGCCTATGCTTCGCTAGGGAGTGAGAAGGCGAAAAACAACACTTGCAGGGAACCAGACTCATAACTGGTGTGATTAGCATTAGCATAGCATCATTGGGTATCATTAGCAAGGGGGTTTATGTTCAAAATGCAACACATTAAAGGGCAGGCCTATAATGTCATGAACTTTTATTTCTTCATCATGTTGATCCCAAGTGTCAGGTTTTAGTAGTTGCAACCAGATCTAAAAGACATGTAATCCATGTCGAAAAATGTATTACAGACAAAATATTGACACTGAGCATGACTAAGCATAACATTAAGAATAAATAATTAATGCATGTTTTAATACCAAAATTCCTTAAGGCCTGAAGGGTACAGCAGAGTAGATCATCCTGTGTGTTTCTCAGGTCTCAGTAGAGACTTCATAGCATGTATTGGGGTCTTCTGAGCATAGGGCAGTCGTATATGTGAAAGTTTTTAGCATGATGAATGCAACTTTTCCCACACAAGTAAAAGAGAAGGTCTATTTTATCGGATGAACAAAAGCATATTTCCTGTTAGAGGATATCCTTAACAGCAGATTGGTTGTTCAGTATGTTGATGGATTGATGATTTAAGTTTCACAGAGTAGGCTGCCTTACCTGAAAGAGTGATGAAGGTATTGCTCGGTGTACCCGGAACCTGCTTCTTCGGGATTTCCCTCAGAATTTCCTCCACTTGTCTACCACCTTGTTTTCAGACGTAGGAAAATGAAAAAGAGAGGTAGAGAGAGACGGGCGAATGAATGAATGAATGAATGAATGAATGAATGAGAACACAAAGGGAAGGTTCATTTGATGTCCCTTTAAACAAAAGACTGAGGTCCATGAGAGCGCAATTTAATGCCTTAACAACAAACACAGTTATCCTATCATCAAGATCCTAATCTGGATTCAGCAATGTGTATCACTGACTCAGAATCACCCACCATGTTATTGTAGATTCACCTCACTCACCATACTGACTTGGGTTCAACACTATTTTCGTCACTGGGATCTCTGACAGAACACCTTTAGCCTAAAAGTAAAATAAAAAAACAACAAAAAACAAACAAAAGATCATTTTAAAGAGTTCAAAGTTTAAATGTCAAAGTGGGGCCTTAAACGCGAAATCTGCAGTACTGGCAAGCTGCTGACTAGCTAATTATCAACATTTCAAATAAACTGAGGAGAGAAACTTGGTCTGTCCACCCCTTGCCCATCTGCCTAGTGAGGGCAACCAAGATGGCGGAGACTAAAGGCTAAATGTAGAATGACAACATCTTTATGACTGAAAAATTGTGTGATCATTAGTGTTTACATCAAGACGGAATGATGTTTATGTTTATGTTACAACAATTGAGATGAGGCAAATATACCCCTGTAAATCTTCAGTTTAAGCACCTACGCGTTTTATTTAAAACTGACACACAGGCTACGGCTGACAGGATCACAGATGGACAGTAAATGGAGGAAGTGGACTCTATGGCAGTTGACACAGAATTGACATGACAGCAGGTTTTTCTTTTCTTTTCCCCCTTTTTTGTTTTTTTTATTTTTAATTTTCAATTCTGGTTGTCGATGTTGTTGATGACTTGTTGTATTGGTGTTCTTATTGTTGTATAAAAAGAAAATTGCAAAAAAAAAACTATTAATGTTAACTGATGGGCTTGCTACTAAACACGACAGGACAGCCACACTTGCTTGCTAGTTACCCTACAGTGATCCATCATCCATCAAGTGGTGTTTTGAAATGGGACGGGCTGAAGGTAGCTAGCAAGCTTGCTAGCTTTAGCTGCACATGTTGGCCATAGAGAACACAACTTCAAACATGTTATTTGTTCATATTCCAATGGTATATTTGTCTAGTGAGCTTACTAACAGCCTACAGACCTGCCTTGCTAACACAAACAACAGCACAGCTAGCTGACCAACTCATGGTCATATACTCTGACTTTGTGTGCAAAAACAGGTATCTGAAAGTCACATGTTTCTGACCTGTAGCCACCCATCCATCCATGCATTACTTTACTTATTTGTTCTGTGTGATTGGGTGCTTTGGAAACAAATAAACAAACACTCCCCACCACCAGCAGGTCCATTGTGGCACAATCATCCATCTATAGTATATTACTTAGTAAATTTACATTTACATTTACATTTAGTCATTTAGTAGACGCTTTTATCCAAAGCGACTTACATACATACAGTAAATGAGTTTGTTTGTTTGTTTTTGGAGATAAATTCACCACCAGCAGCAGGTCCATTGTGGCAAAATCATCCATCCATCCACCTGACTATATACACATCGATCTACTTATTTGTTATTTAGTAATTCAATTAGTTTGTTGTTTTTTTTGTTTTTGGAGATACATTCACCACCAGCAGCAGGTCCATTGTGGCACAATCATCCATCCATCCACCTCACTATATACACATCGATCTACCTATTTGTTATTTAGTAAGTCAATAAGTATGTTTGCTTGTTTGTTTTTGGAGATACACTCACCACCACCTGCAGGACCTTCTCGATGCCATCATTGAGGTGTGAGCTGAACACTGCCCCTTTCACCTGAATGGTGTGTTTACCCAGCTTCATAGGAATAATGACGAAAGGAACGGCACGTGATGTCATTGCATCCATCTCAACGATGGTGCGATACTTGCCCTTCTTGGTGGCAACGCTGCACACGTCCTCGGTCTCCATAAGCTCCAGTCGGACCTGGAAGAGGAAGTATAGGACTATTCTTTAGCATTAATGGGTAAATGCATACAACTCCAAATTGATATCAGCTCTATCTGCTTGAGGGAGAGAATTAGCCAGTTTAGTTTAGTAGCAGATAATATTGGAGAAAATGGAGACAGGGATTTTGTTTGATTTTAACACACACACACACACACACACACACACACACACACACACACACACCGTTGGTACTTTTGCCCCCAACACACACACACACACACACACACACACCTTTGGTACTTTTGCCCCCAACACACACACACACACACACACACACCTTTGCATGCTGCCTCTGCACAGACTCATAACTGATACATGAAGAAAAATGGCAAAACCCATCTCCTCTCCACTCCTTCATCTCTCCTTTCATCTCCTCTGATTCCATCTCTCCTCTCCTCTCCTCCATCTCTCCTCTCCTCCATCTCTCTTCTCCTCCATCTCTCCTCTCCTCCATCTCTCCTCTCCTCTCCTCCATCTCTCCTCTCCTCCATCTCTCCTCTCCTCCATCTCTCCTCCATCTCTCCTCTCCTCTATCTCTCCTTTGCCTCCATCTCTCCTCTCCTTCTCCTCCATCTCTCCTCTCCTCCATCTCTCCTCTCCTCTCCTCCATCTCTCCTCTCCTCCATCTCTCCTCTCCTCCATCTCTCTTCTCCTCCATCTCTCCTCTCCTCCATCTCTCCTCTCCTCTCCTCCATCTCTCCTCTCCTCCATCTCTCCTCTCCTCTCCTCCATCTCTCCTCTCCTCCATCTCTCCTCTCCTCCATCTCTCCTCTGCCTCCATCTCTCCTCTCCTCCATCTCTCCTCTCCTCTCCTCCATCTCTCCTCTCCTCCATCTCTCCTCTCCTCTATCTCTCCTCTCCTCTGCCTCCATCTCTCCTCTCCTCTCCTCCATCTCTCCTCTCCTCTGCTTCCATCTCTCCTCTCCTCCATCTCTCCTCTCCTCTATCTCTCCTCTCCTCCATCTCTCCTCTCCTCTATCTCTCCTCTCCTCTATCTCTCCTCTCCTCCATCTCTCCTCTCCTCTATCTCTCCTCTGCCTCCATCTCTCCTCTCCTCTCCTTCATCTCTCCTCTCCTTTGCCTCCATCTCTCCTCTCCTCTATCTCTCCTCTCCTCCATCTCTCCTCTCCTCCATCTCTCCTCTCCTCTGCCTCCATCTCTCCTCTCCTCTCCTCCATCTCTCCTCTCCTCCATCTCTCCTCTCCTCTCCTCCATCTCTCCTCTCCTCTATCTCTCCTCTCCTCCATCTCTCCTCTGATTCCATCTCTCCTCTCCTCTCCTCTCCTCCATCTCTCCTCTCCTCTATCTCTCCTCTCCTCTATCTCTCCTCTGCTTCCATCTCTCCTCTGCCTCCATCTCTCCTCTCCTCTCCTCCATCTCTCCTCTCCTCCATCTCTCCTCTCCTCTCCTCCATCTCTCCTCTCCTCCATCTCTCCTCTCCTCCATCTCTCCTCTCCTCTCCTCCATCTCTCCTCTCCTCCATCTCTCCTCTCCTCCATCTCTCTCTCCTCTCCTCCACCTCTCCTCTCCTCTCCTCTCCTCTCCTCCATCTCTCCTCTCCTCCATCTCTCCTCTGCCTCCATCTCTCCTCTGATTCCATCTCTCCTCTCCTCTCCTCCATCTCTCCTCTCCTCCATCTCTCCTCTCCTCTCCTCCATCTCTCCTCTCCTCCATCTCTCCTCTGCCTCCATCTCTCCTCTCCTCTGCCTCCATCTCTCCTCTCCTCTGCCTCCATCTCTCCTCTCCTCTCCTCCATCTCTCCTCTCCTCTCCATCTCTCCTCTCCTCTATCTCTCCTCTCCTCTATCTCTCCTCTGCTTCCATCTCTCCTCTGCCTCCATCTCTCCTCTCCTCTGCCTCCATCTCTCCTCTCCTCTCCTCCATCTCTCCTCTCCTCTGCCACCATCTCTCCTCTCCTTCATCTCTCCTCTCCTCTCCTTTGCCTCCATCTCTCCTCTCCTCCATCTCTCCTCTCCTCTCCTCCATCTCTCCTCTCCTCTATCTCTCCTCTCCTCCATCTCTCCTCTCCTCTGCCTCATTGTTCTAAAGCCTAGGAGCCAGGCCATGGCATAACATGTAAAGTATAATGTTACCTCTATAATCTAAATATGGTTAATGGCTGGCGAAACCCCCAAAAATAATTGTGATTTCGATTCGACGCTTAATGTAACCTTGATTTCGACGTCATTGTAGTTGTAGAGGATGGCTTTAATTCCAATCTGTTCATCGAGCACCGCGGAATAAGGCAGCTTCAGATCGATGAAGAAATCTTTCATTACAATCATTTCGTAGGGGTCTGCCACACAGATGCCTGAGGAAACAGAGGTGGATGCACAAAGAAAGGCAAGACAGTGAGAGAAAATGGAGTTGCTAAAGCACAAATGGCACCAGCATACAGATAGCTTGCACTATCAGTGTACGTGTTGAGCTAATAAATGGAGATCTGTGCTTTCTAGCAACAGTTCTGTAAGCCCTGAGAAATAGTCCTTTAAGTTCTCAGAAAGAGTTCTATGAGCTCTGAATTGGATATCTGAGAGTTTTTGGAAGGTCTGTGAGAGAGTGAGCTTGCTGATTTACCATGAGTTTTTGAAATACTGATGGCTGTAACCTGCCAACTGGTGATGGAGTCTTTCAGGAAGCTCTTCTTTGTCATGGAGGTGGTAGTGCTGGAATTGGCAGAGATGACAGTCATATATAGTTGTAGACATACAAATGAATAAATACATTAATGTAATAGTTCAGTAATATCAGAAAGAATGAATGTTAATTGAAATAAAAAGATGTATTTCTCCTTCACAAAAGTAACCATATTTCCCTTGTCATTAGTCAGTTAGTTCTCCACGCCTCTCTCACCAGTGTTTGTCATCTGGAGGGCACTGGGGAAGATCCTCAACATCCCAAAGCCAACTCTCTGGGAACTCGGAACGGGAAACAATGTTGTCCGAATTTGTGTAATCGTCATCATCCACACTACCTGTGTAGAAGTTCAGTTTTCAGTTTTATTCATTAATATAGCAATTTAATGATGTATGAAGGCCTGAACCTAGAAATGGAACGGTTTCACATGAGGTTCCGATGAATACACATGAATACACATGATCAAGATTTCTTTTGTCTGGGCACACATACCATATCTGTGTGTGTACGTGTGTGAGAAAGCGTGTGTGTGTGTGTATGCATGTATGTTAGTATGTGTGTAATGATGAGCTCGTATATATGTGTGTGTGTGTGTGTGTGTGTGTGTGTGTGTGTGTTAATTTGTGTATGTGGTAGTGTGTGAGTTGGTATGTTTGTGTGTGAGTTGGTATGTTTGTGTGTGTGAGTTTGTATGTGTGTGTGTGTGAGTTCGTATGTGTGTGTGTGAGTTCGTATGTGTGTGTGTGTGTGTGTGTGTGTGTGTATGTGTATGTGTATGTATGTATGCGAGATAGTGTGTGTGTATATATGCATGTGTGGGTGTATGAGTGTATGTCTGTATGTACATGGACAAAAATATTGGCACCCCAGCACTTCTGTCAGATAATGCAACACTTCTCCAAGAAAATTGTTGCAATTACAAATGCTTGTGTCACTATGTACAGTTAGGTCTGGAAATATTTGGACAGTGACACAATTTTCATAATTTTGGCCCTCTACGCTACCACAATTTTCATTCACAGTCCCTTCATTTCAAGGTATTATGAAAATGTTGTCACTGTCCAAATATTTACGGACCTAACTGTATGTGTATTTCCACATGCATATGTAGATATGGGGGTTCTTACTGCGGCCAAGATGAAGTTGCTCATCTTTGGCTTCTTTCTTCTGATCGGCCATCTCCGTGCAGCAGTGCAAGAAGGCCTTCACACACTTGTCTCCATCTGTGATATATTCTGTTCGACGTTGACAGGTGAACCCCATGATGTTGTCCTTCATTCCATCCACACAGCACTGACGCTCTGTTCCCTCGTACTTAGCAGCTGAGAGGAAAACAAAAACAAAAATGTGTTGAAAACGTGTGACTGTTTCAAGGATTCTATTTGAATATGTTACTCAAAATTATTGTTAACCCTTAAAGGACTGTGACCACAAATATGTCATTAGAAAGCACTGGCGCTCTGTGTCATTGTACTTAACAGCTGAGAGGAAAACAAGAATGTGTTGAAAATGGACTGTTACGTGTGACTGTTTCAAGGATTCTATTTGAATATGTTACTCAAAATTCTTGTTAACCCTTTAGGACTGTGATCACAAATAAGTGATTAGAATGTTGCTAACTGAAGGTTCCATTTGAAGATGTGCTAATTAACTAAAGAGACGGTTTTCAATAGAAGTTTATACGTTCTAGCTCGTACAATTCTGGAATGACTAATATATAATGAGTAATTCTGGAATGATTGTTATAATAATAATAACAATGATAATAAAATTAAACATTGGGATACATATTTGGATGGAAATCCCGCTGGAGGCTGTGGTGGCAACTGAACTTACTCAGAGAGTTGTGCAAGTCCTGAATGGTGATGGCTCTACGTCTCCTCTTGGGTGGCTTTGGGCATGTGGGTTCTGGGGAGAGGAGACACAAATCAACCTTAACAGACTGAGCAAGACCTGAATGACAAAAATGTACTATGTATTATTATTATCATCATCATCATTATTATTATTGTAATAATGACAGACTGAGCGAGACCTAAATGACAGACATTTACTATTTATTTTTAGAAGTATTATTATTTAGCAGATGCATTTACCCCTAGCATCACACATTATGGGTAAAGGTGTATATTTATAATAGTGTATATGTAACATATGTATTATAATATGTATTGAGCCCAAGGTTAGAGGCACCTTGTTCTACTGTTGAGCTACGAGGGCTTTGTTAGAGGAGATTAGGCCTCTACATTAACAGCCGACCATCAGCCATTGCCATAACAATTTACTGAAATAGTGATGCAGGAACAGTTGTTTTTAGGACAACCATGCTGATACGATGCCATAATACATTTACAAGAAATATGTAATAGGAATACATGTAAAACTTTGCCTTCATAATGCACTTTTATGTCATGACAAAGACATGGAAGTGTATCTGAATATGTGTCTGTATTCAGTTGTGTCAGTAAGGTCTTCCATTAGAAGTTCCACCATCTCAACACTAGGTGGCAGCTGGATGTCTATCTGAATATGTGTCTGTATTCGGATGTGTCAGTAATGTCTTCCATTAGAAGTTCCACCATCTCAACACTAGGTGGCAGCAGGATGTCTATCTGAATATGTGTCTGTATTCGGATGTGTCAGTAATGTCTTCCATTAGAAGTTCCACCATCTCAACACTAGGTGGCAGCAGGATGTCTATCTGAATATGTGTCTGTATTCGGATGTGTCAGTAATGTCTTCCATTAGAAGTTCCACCATCTCAACACTAGGTGGCAGCAGGATGTCTATCTGAATATGTGTCTGTATTCAGATGTGTCAGTAATGTCTTCCATTAGAAGTTCCACCATCTCAACACTAGGTGGCAGCAGGATGTCTATCTGAATATGTGTCTGTATTCGGATGTGTCAGTAATGTCTTCCATTAGAAGTTCCACCATCTCAACACTAGGTGGCAGCAGGAGATTTATTTAGGAAGGAACAGAGCAGCAGCTCAGAGCATTTTGATCAAACCAACAAGGTCCCCACATCTGTACACAGGAGCAGCCTAACAATTAATGAAGATGGAGTTAATAGAGTGATAATGTCTTTCTGTGGCTTAGAGGGGTCACGCTTACTTTTACTGTACCTTACTGTAAACAGTCTTCCTTGTCCTGTGAGATACTGAGCCTTGCCCTGTCCATTGATCAAATCCTTGATGTCAGTGCACAGAAAACAGGCCGAAGGCACTCTACCAATTCCTATTAAATTGATTTGAGATGGTACCTCAAATGTTAGATCCAATGCATTATTTGGGCCCCTCTTTGAGGTCCCCAGGGGCCACACGCTGCAGTGGTCCCCGACAGACATCCATATGCGCATATGTTAGCTTAGCATGTGTTAGCTTACTCCTGTGCATAGACGACGTGAATACCTTGTGTGTTTCATCATAATGCTCTGGGCTCCTGGCCTAGCACCTTATGCAGGTTTGTACTGTATATTGAGGAGTGTTATTGTAGGTGACTTCTGTTTTAACATCCTCAGATGAAGTTTTGATGTCATTCCCTTTCTCCACCCTGGCTCATTGTATGATCCAGGTCCAAATCCCCAATGAAGATGTGAGAATAGCTTTTACAGCATAACATTACCAAATATAATGCCAAAGCTAGCTAGCTTATATCACTGACATCTATGCTGTTTGTTTGTGTTTGAGGCAAATCTGTTGACTTCCAGCCAGTGACATTGCTAGTTAAAAGTTAAAATTAACTTATATTCATCTTACTTTAACAAGAAAATATGCAACAAGGTGTATTGAGGAGACGCTAATAGGTTGGTAAAATGTACATGTGTGAATCTTCTTTTTTCCAGAAAAAGTGACCATCTGTACTAAGGCCACACTGACAAATATTATGTTCTTAAATATTATGTTCCAAAAAGAATATGTGAAAGCACATTAATTAAATTGCAATAAATAAAAAATAAAAGCTTCATAGAGGTTCATGGTGCTGTTGGTGGTGTCTACCTTGACGTGATTCTGTGCCTCCAGCGGTGTTTGATTGGAAGACGAGACCAGCATCATGAAACACCGCCATACTGTTCTTACCACTGCTGTGCAACCTGTGTCAAACTTCTCAACAACATCCCAGACCTGTGGTTGTTGGAACATGAATAAAAAAAAAGTAGAAACAAACACATTTACAAACAAGGAAATAAACAACACTATCAGTACATGAGGCATAACTCATCAGGCAAAACTACATAAACTGTCTCAGGCAGGACACCCCAGCACATCTAGAGTGCAGTCCATAAACTAAGGCTCAGTTTTTGTCTCGGACGTTACAGAGCGCAGTATTCCATACTGCCATGGCTTTTTTCTGAGACTTTTAGGTCGGAGGCAATTGAACAACTTACTAGTTAGTGTGTGTGGAATGTGACAAAGTATTTTTACTTTGTTACTGTACTTAAGTACATTTTAAACGTATCTGTACTTTACTTAAGTAAAAAATAATAGTGCATACTTTTGATTTGTGGACAGAAATGCAATAATCTAGTGTTGGCTGTTGTGATCCTGTGCTTGACTCCTTTGACTCGTAGACTCTTTTGTCCACAGGGCCCCTTCCCCCCCTGGCCCATGATCATACACTGATACTGATCATCTGTGCACTATGAGGACACATTATCATACACTGATACTGATCATCTGTGCACTATGTGGACACATTATCATCACCTTGCTCTGGGTGAGTCTGTGCTTGTTGTTGAGGACGTAGACTCCTTTGTCCACAGCCACCAGCCCCACTTTGGCTCCAGGGTCTCCAGTGATCTCCAGACTGAAGGGCTGGCGGGGGGTGTAAACTGCAGTAGGGCGAGAGGCCTCCACTTTCAGCTGAAGAGAGAGAAGAAGAGAGAGAGAGAGAGAAAAAGAGAGAGATATTTAGAGCAGCAGCTGAAGAAATTGAAATGAAGGAATGAGTCTATTGGATGATAGTTGTTAAATGGTTTAATGGTTCCATGTATGGATAACTACACATACCGTCCCCATGCAGGTGTCCTTCACGTCCACCCAGACTGAGTCAGACACCACCTCAGATGAGCCCACATGGTAGTAGGCCACGATACGGAAGGAGGGGACCATGTCCTTGGTCACTGATAAGTAGAAGGACATTAAAACCTGCCCCACCCTCTTCAACCTCTGGGAACCAATCAGCTGCCCTTTGTTCAAGATCTGTTAGAGACAGAATTCAGATCTCTCACATGCACACACTCTCATGCATATACATTATGTAACGTGTGAGTGAGTGAGTGAGTGAGTGAATGACTGAGTGAGTGAGTGAGTGAGTGACTGAGTGACTGAGTGACTGAGTGACTGAGTGACTCAGACTGAGTGAGGAGAGACTACAAGAGAAAGAGACCTACTAGGTAAGTCAAGTCTTGATTCTGTGCTCCAGGGCTTTCTCTTCCTCGCAGGTTCAGGTTGACCTTCATCTGCTCTCCTCTAGCCAGCTCTTCTGTGGTCACACTGATGTGCAGATAGTTATTGGAGCCTCCCTTCGTCTCATAGGACAACACCTCGATGGTTTCTTGAGCCTGGTGAGCATCGATAAGACCAGGGACCTTGGTCTTTACCTGTGAAATACAAACAAACCAACAAACAAACAAACACATAATCACTATCTGAACATGGTGAAATTCCAAGGTACACAACATGTAATGTGTGTCTCTAATGCCATTGCAATAAAAACAGTATGTTTAATGAAGATACAAAAAATTAGTTAGCAACAGAGAGGAAGGGGTGATGATGTATAAAGGAGGAGAAGATAAGAAACAAGATGATGAAGGAAAAATGACAGAATGAGAGCAACAAAGAGGAGAAGTTACAACGTTACTCTCCTGAAGCATAATTAGATCCTCTAACAAAATTAACTTGCATTTAAGTACACGTAATTAGTTCATAAATGAAGTATAAAACAACTACAAGTGTTACAAATAAATTCATAAAAATAACTTAAAATAAAATTAAGCCCTTCTGTGACTTAGTGCGGTTGGGACATACAGTGACACGCAGTTTACGAGGCTCCACCCTGTGTGTTGATGGTGGGACTTACAGTGAGACGCATGGAAGATCCATCCCGTGTGTTGATGGTGGCTTTGGCCATGCCGTTGGAGCGAGTTGAAATCATCACGGACTGACCAGCAGCCGTCACCTCCACGTTCACCTGGTTGGCAGGGGAGCTGTCTGGATTGGTTACCAAAACCTGTCAGGGGCAGACAAACAAATCATAGATAGATAGACAGACAGACAGACAGACAGACAGATAGACAGACAGACATATAGATAGATAGAGAAACGGTTGGATGAATAGATAGATGTAAAAAAACAAACTAAGTAAACAAACAAATGATCAATTAATCACATACAAAAAGTACAGCAAGAAAGAGACATTGGAGCGTTGCCGGATTAATTCTCCCCTCTCAATTAGAAAGAAGTCTCTATGCTTCTCCACCGGAGTCGACCTAAGACATGTCCTCTGGACCTCATAATCCTGATGTGGAGAATTATAGATCTATAGAACTATAGCCTCCCATCTTCCCTTTTTTGTCAAACGATTCCTATACAGGTTATCTTCAACGAGTTCCCTGATTTCCTGTCTCATTTGACTTGATCAATAAGCCACAGTTTTAAATGAGAACTAATTGACTTGTATGTGTTGAGTTCTCTGATATGTCCTAAAATTCAAGTGTCAAAGACTGTAACGGGTGTCAATGTAGTGTGTTTAGCCTGTGCCAAGCTCGTCAAACAATACATCGTGAAGGCCTTTTCTTGCATACTATGACAATTTAACCCAAATAATAGACTGGGAGGATTCATAATTCCTTTGGTATAGAACAGTGCTGAGGTACTTAGTTTTATAAGGAGTGTTGGTTCATAAGGAGGCTGGTTTTAGTCGTATGGCCAGACAGCGTAGGGTTTTGGTTACTGTGACGGGGGCGACAGTGGTACAGGAGGTAAAGAAGTCGGTTAGTAATCAGAAGGTTGCTAGTTCGATTCCCTGTCGAAGCGTCCTTGAGCAAGACACTGAACCCCTAATTGCTCCTGATGTGCAGTGTGCCATCAGTGTAAAAATGTAAAATGTATATACATTGTAAGTCGCACATATGTAAGTCGCTTTGGATAAAAGCGTCTGCTAAATGACTAAATGTAAATGTAAATGTAAACTGTGGCGATCAGTCATGTGACTTTTGAAGCACAGGCGATTGGCTCTTGCTAGTTTTGGTGCCCAACACTGAGCACCATTTTAGTTTGAATTGAAAGTCTCGTAACACCTTTGGCACTGACCGAAGCCTACCGTTGCATCCTGTGAATGTGGAGGATTCATCACAACAACTTTCAGTAGTCTATATACCTTCACATATGCAGTGTCACTATCAGTAGTCTATATACCTTTACATATGTAGTGTCACTATCAGTTGTCTATATACCTTTACATATGAAGTATCATGGACTCTTGAAGGACTGTAATTGGTCATGAAATACACTTTTAAGTTTTGATTTGTGAAGTGTCTCGTAACACCACTGACACTGACTGAAGCCTACTGTTGCATTCTGTGAATATGGAGGACTCATCACAACAACCTTGGTCCAAACCTCGGTTAGCCTCGAAAGGTGAAGTGTGAATTCAAGT